>NW_028301540.1:32135000-32360000 GCF_042242905.1 Orbicella faveolata
TCCAAATTGGAATTGGATGGCAGTCTAAATTACTTGTTGATTTGGAAAGTTGGCAAATTAACAAAATAATAATCGTACATGCACTTGTCTGAATGGAACTTTGGGTTGGTAATACAACTGACCAGTAAAACGGTCCTGGCCAGACAACGGCACAAACTTTCAATTAACAAGTAAAAAGGTCCCAGCCAGGGAACAAATTATGCATTCCTGCAATTATAATTGAAATAACAGCTTCTCTTATGGGAAAGCTGAGTTAGCCATTCAACAACCTCTGTGACCTCATGACATAAAAAAACAGTTAGTTTTACAGTAGTACTGAATTGCAGTAATTTGGTTTACTGACCATTACATAACCATTGTACCCTGAACTGATAACAGAAACTCCAAACCATGCATTGTCCTTTCTATCTCCAGCAGTGTTACCTGAAAAATGAAAAAAATCACAATTACAATGATATGTCATGTACTGAAAGTAGATGTCCTTTAACATTAAGTTAAATCTGCAGTTAGAGAAGGTGGCCAATACCATTGTAGAAGCTTATCCCTGTTTATGAGATCACAGTCTTAGACTTGCTACTTCCCAAAGATGCCATGCTAGTCTCCTGCTTCCTTAGCATAAAAGGCTAGAAGTATTCTACCCTCTATTACAATAAGACGCTGGAGTGGATACAGGAGTTTGTGATACTGACCACCAAAGGCAGTCATCTGTATGGGGTTCCAGGGAAATCCTCACCTGGAAATCCTTAAAATTAAGGCCCTCAGAAATGGGATTTTCCAGCATTCTGATGCCAAGTCAGCACATTGTAATGTCTCATATTTTTAATTCAGGGGGTTCCCCAAACCCCCTAGAATAAGATCTGCCACAGGGACACTACTAAGTCCTCTGCAGGATTATTCCCAGGTTGTGTAGTTTACTTTTTTCCAGACAGACAATCAAACAGTCAGTTAAAACTTTCATTCATTCTTTCCCTTATTATTTCATTCTCTCTTTCACTCATCAATAATTCATTCAATTAAAAATCCCTTCAAGCATTGTAATATTCATTTCTCCAAATTTCCTTTTCCTTACAAATACAGATGACTCAACTACAATGTCAGAAATGCTACTCAGCATATATTTAATTACTGAAATTTTTACATATAGTGTAAGGGACATTTCTAGTAAAAACAGTGATGAAAATATTAACCATTCAAGTCTACATTTAAAAGGTTATAAATTCAAACCACTCCTTAGCTAGCTAGCTACAGTCAAACATCCATTTATCATTTCTAATTTCAATCTGGCGAACTTTTTTTAATATCCTGTAAAATAATTGAAAAATTTGACTTCCAGATTACCCCCTGCTAAATATGATATTCACTCTTTGAGAAAAGCTGTCTATGCTTATGTACCACCTACAGAGTAAATAACCATTATTATAATGATAGTAAGAGGGGTTCCAGGTGGCTCTGGGATCGAATCCCAGGAGGTGGTGGGTTCATGCTGGGAATTGCATATCCCAGTGATGTTGTAGATTGCCAAAAGTGGCATCACTGGGTTATTGGAAAGATAGTGCAGATATGGTAATATAAGCATAATTCATCATGTCAACCTCAATTTAGAAAGTCGTGTCTGATAAAAATTGAACCAATATGTTCTTTGTTTTAAAAACTTGTGATAAAAATTGAACAAATATGTTCTTTGTATTAAAAAGCTGTGTACCCTTGTCTATTTACAGATAAGAGAGAAAAGAAATGATAAGATCAATAATAAATGTAACCAAACGAAACTCAAAATAGGAATAAATAAAGACAACCACAATAGAGATAAAAATATTAGAATGCATATAACAAATCGATTGTATTGCATTCTACAAAGTAAATAGTTGATTTTTGAAATATCACATCTGGGGATTTGTATGTTTTAATGCCATGTATATTAGAAACTGCTACAATTAGCATGGATAATTAAAATGTAAAATGGAGAAAGGATATTGTTCACTACAAAAATCATTAGACAGCTTATTCCCCACTGTCAATCAAAAAAATATTTTCCAAGGACAGGGAAAAAGCCAAATCCCTGATTGGTTGAAAACAATATCTTTCCAATTTCTGGCTGTCATGTCACCTCTGAGAACAATGTAAAACATATTTACGATGGCACAAAGAGGATTTATGGGGGGCAAAAGTTAATGAGGTAAAGGAGAAAGCAAACCATCAAAACAAAAAGACGTATTCACCAAAAGATGAAAAGATCTTTCCATTAGAAAAGTAGATAATGGACTATAAAGGCCTAATTTTAGGCCCTCTACTGAAGTAAACGTAGGGAATTCGCGATCTGTGTTGATTAAAAAGTTCACTTGGAAATGGAAACCTTTAAACATTCTAAAAATAAATCCGTCGACCTGGTGTGCTTTGAGTGCCATTATTTTATTGACTCCAAAAAGATGGAGTGAGCCTAAAATACAAAATATTCTCGATAACCTACTGAAAATTATTTTATTTTGAGTAGACAGTAAAACTTAACTTGAATACGCACTGAATTGTAAAATTTTCAAAAATAGTGAAGATGGACCGAGAGAGCGAGCATGTATGAGCGTGTAAGCTTATAATAACTGACCAACTTTAATGGAAAGTTTGGTTCAAAATCACACAAACATTAACATCTGCCGTGCGTAAAGCCACAAAAATGAATTCATTTAACAATATCAGTATAATCGATATTGTCCTAAAACAGAGAATGGACTGACGTTTTGACAAGAAATGCGATAAAAACATCACCTGTGGTTCGCTTTGTTTACTAAATGAAAAGGAGACACACAGAATTGGTCAGTAAATAGTCATACAAATTTTCTTCCAAGCGGTCACTTATTCGCAGCTGGTACAAAAGAAGAAAAGTCATTAATTTAACCCCCGGTGGGCAGACGTAAAAACAAAGGTAGTCCTCAATGAAAAAGCCAACAAGGGCTTTGGAAAAGTTTGTCACCGAACCTAAATGAAGTAATGGAATATCACTTCCACATCTCTCTCCTTCTGCGCGCGAAGTGGCTCGCTAAAAAGCTTAATAGTTTGCACACTCATGAATGAAAATCAACTAGAAGTATCAGATTTCTGGTACTTTATAAAGAGAAAAGGAGTTTTGTTTTGACAAAGTTGTTTTTGCCTGCATTAGCAGGCGTTATTGACATAAGCGATCACGATTCGAAGTACACTTAGCATGAACCACGAACCGCATATTGCTAGCATTGTGAATAGAAGGGCTTCCTTTTTATAGTTTTTCCCTTGAAGAGTAAATAAAACTAATAACCTGAACAAGACTTTAAAAAGGTAAAGTGAAATAAAATTCTACGTTTCCTTGGTATAAATCTGTTCAATTTGCGTCCTTTCAGAAAAAATTTTGCTACAAGAAAATCCAAATTTCATGACTGACCAAATTTAAGGTTAAGCTTATAGTTCAGTGAAGTTCCAGTGCTATTACAATAAACTTTGTTCTCTAAACTGTAGGTAGTGTTTAAACTTTTGGAACACCGGCTTAAAATAATGGCAGAACTAATTCCAATGGAATTTAGGACATCGCAAACGTGCACAAAAGGTTGCGTTCATAGCTACGGCGACTCTCCGTGACTACAGCGATCGTGATGGAATTCCACAGCGCTACAGTTTATTTTTCTCGGACCTGTTATGAATCAAAATACGTCTAGAGAACGACTGCAAAACACATATCAACTTGAACTTACCCTTCTTGTCAAATGGAACTTCTTCACAACCTTGATCATTCCTAAAATCACATCGGTACACAACGCCGGGACTAGCAATTTCTGGCACGGCCGAGTTATTCGCTTTTGGCGCACCGACAAGAAGCCTACAAAGATTACAGAGAGAATTCAGTGTAAACTACAAACAAGGTGAGCGAAGGGAGGGAAAACGAAGCTGTGTTCTTACCAAGACTGATTCTTCTGGTCAAGGAACTGTTCAAATGCATGGTTCGCGACCGAAAATCCAAAATAGCTGCCCGCGTCCCCTCGCCTAATGACTGGTAATTCTGTCTCTATGTTATAGCCAAAGGAATGCTGAATAATGCAGGACATTGACGCTAGCAAAAGCAACATCTTGGACGTAAAATTAAGAAACAGACAGTTTCCGGCTATAACTGTCCGTGCGTCTTTCTTTCAGCAAAGGAACAACTGACCAGCATTTCGTTTTTCGTGAAATACGCTCGCGCTCGCGTTACTTTTCACGCCACGCATGCCTGGGACATAATCGGCATTCTCGACGTGACGCGGTCGCACCCTAATATCCTACGCTTTTTCAACCGGAAATCGCGCCAAAAAATGTTCAACTCGACTTCTGTACGCTACTAGATCATTCGTGAAAAGAGAAACGTTGCCTCCGCTCTATAAGACAACTTCATTAAGTCCGCGTAATTTGTTTTCTCAAAAATATTTAGGCTATAGTTGTGTTTGCGAATCATTTCTCACGGGATGTGTAAACTTCTGAAGTGCTTTGTTGATATTCAACTCATTCAACCAACCGCATGACTGATTTATTACAACAAGGGTTTTATTTTGGTCAATTTTGCTCTGTAGTAATTTTGAATGAACATGTAATTATGGAGGCGTTGTGATCTTGTCGAGAAGAAAGTTATGCTTTCTCTCTGGTTTCAAGCCCATTGATGAGTTAGGAATGTGAACAACTGTTTATCTTAGTCTTATTAACAACAAAGTCCTCTTGAAAATGAAATGTCCATGTTCATGTTTCAGATATAGCTATTGTTATTGGTCGTTGTTTTATTCTAGGGTAAGTTTAGAAGCTCTTTTGCATGAAGTCTCTGCGCCGATAATGAATCTAATGGCTTAATGTCTAATAAACTTCCCTCTTTCATGTCACTTTCCAATCCGAGACACTTTGTCCAAGAGATAATTATCAGAAAAAAGTTAAGGTTAAAAGGGTGACTGGTTCTAATCAATGAAAAACATGGCTTCGAACTTATTAGATATGATAATATATATTTCGTCATTTCTGTTTTAGTGAGGACAACGCTGAGATATTAGTCGGGAGGGTTTCCCACTGAGAATTGTCTGAGTAGCTTTCTATGGAAGCCGATAAAGTTTTTAGAGAATTATTCAGCTTTTTATTTCACCCACAAACGAGCCGCTCTTGAGAAAGCTCGTATCAGCTGATTTTTTAATATGTATGCGTAAATTATAAAGGTTAAGTTTAAATTGTGTGACAATTTAGGAGGAAGAAAGTAAATTGAGAAGCAAAACGAAAAAGTGCCGATGAATTTGTTAATTAAAAGAATAATTTTCGGCACCGCAAACATTGGAAAACTTCTTTAAAATTTCATTTTAAGTTTGCGTTGATTTGCGTCTGACGCTAACAGACCAATTTTGAAACGTCAATCATGTTTCTAAAAGCATTCCTTTTTTTCAATTTTAGCGCAAAATGTTAATTGCTTGTTTGTTAAAACGGAACGGAAATAGTCTGCAAACTGACGTGGGTATTACTAGAAAGGCCAGCCGGATAATTTTTAAGAAAAGGTCAGTTTTCAGTGGATCTGGTTGCTGATAAAGGAAAAAACTTTAAACCCAAGCTGTGTGCATGTCCAAAACAAAGAAACCAGCCATGTGGCTGAAAAAAAAAAGACATAAAGGCTTAAAAGGGAACGAGATAAGATTTTTGCTCAAGGACGCACTGTTAATCCTGATAACGAAAGCCGCTACCGCTGATAATAGAGAGATATAAATGCGAGAAAGCTATTTGAATCTGGACTTAAAATTCGCAATTCTATATTTCTGTTCTATGCTGCATTTTCAGTTTAGGCAGTAAGCGAAGTTTAGCTTCATCTGAATATAAGTGAAAAAAAAAAATTATCTTACAAAAGTTCTATGCCGCTTATTTCTAATTGTGAGCCACAAGATAGGGCCATGGAAAATAGTTATTAACGAGAAAATATGTCGGTTCGTGCTATTAATTAGCGACGAAAAAAAAACCTAGCGATTTTCTATTTAGCTTAGCTTCATGATCATTTACCAATACATTAAAAAAGATGATTGTGGATTATTTCCTCTGATCAAAACACCCTTAATTAAAAACTGAAGCGATATTTTTAGCTGTGTTGAATTATACCTGAAACACAGCTGTAGTGATCTGTAACTGGTGTCATTTTCGTTTGATTCGTATTGCTTTTTAAGGATGTGAAAGAAACGCTGAAAATTTGCATATTGAAATAAGTTCCGACAGAGGTTTCTTGACGCTTCAGTTGTTGAAAGGCACCAAATGTTGTGCCTTAATCTGTTCCGAACCGGTCCACACCCATTGAGGAAAAAATGAAAACTGGAAATCTGGTTTCCACTGATGAAACAAAAAATGGGGTTTGCTAAAAACAGTTTCTCCATTGCTTAGAGTGAGTACTTTGTTGCATCAGGAACTACTTTAGATTTAGCATAGGAGAACGATTGGCTCGTTGTTAGCAACAGATCACAATTTTACTAACATTTCATTGGTATCAGAGCATGCTAAGATCTCGAAGACATGTCTGCTCAAACTGCGTAATGTTTCGCTCAGTTGGTGGAAAGATAGCTCGAAATAGCTAAATTTACAGTAGAATATACCTAACTACAATATAGATCGCGTAAGCAGTGAAAAGAGCAATCAACTGTAGATCAAAAACCCATATTCAACAATTAGCCAAGAGGTTAATTAATGATCATCAGCCCACCGCTAGTGAAAATTACACTAGTCGGAGTTTTCTTGATCAGGTCTGGAGTTTCCTCAATGAAAACCTGTAAATCGAAGAACTATTAACGATCTGCATGTTCTTACGACCGAATCGAAGATCGAAGTCATTTCTGAGCAAGGAAATGAGTGTCTCTATCAGCTGAGGAAGATTTCACCCTGCGGCAAAATTTTTCCGTTTTCACAGTATCAGATTTTAATTAATGATTTTACGGTTTGTATTTGTAGCTAATATTATGGCAATTTTTATTTTGCGTCAAAGGAAAGGAAAATATCGGAAACGGGGGAAACCACAGAATTCTGGTGCCAAGAGATAACTCTTCCGGCTCGGTAGCATGCAAACTATTTCAGTTGCACACGGCTATCTTTAAAACGGGGAACGGGGAATCGGGGAATGGGAATGGGGAATGGGGAACGGGGAACGGGGAATCTTTAAAATGGGGAATCTTTAAAAGCGGGAATCTTTAAAATGGGGAATCTTTAAAAGCGGGAATCTTTAAAATGGGGAATCTTTAAAATGGGGAATCTTTAAAATGAGGAATCTTTAAAATGGGGAATCTTTAAAAGCGGGAATCTTTAAAATGGGGAATCTTTAAAATGGGGAATCTTTAAAATGGGGAATCTTTAAAATGGGGAATCTTTAAAATGAGGAATCTTTAAAATGGGGAATCTTTAAAAGCGGGAATCTTTAAAATGGGGAATCTTTAAAATGGGGAATCTTTAAAATGGGGAATCTTTAAAAGCGGGAATCTTTAAAATGGGGAATCTTTAAAATGGGGAATCTTTAAAATGGGGAATCTTTAAAATGGGGAATCTTTAAAATGGGGAATCTTTAAAATGGGGAATCTTTAAAATGGGGAATCTTTAAAATAAGGAATCTTTAAAAGCGGGAAAAATGGGGAATCTTTAAAAGCGAGAATCTCTGGGAATTATTATTCATTGTAATTATATCGCACGCTAAAGCATATATGTTTAGCGGGCTACTTAAGCGGTTCAAATCTCGATTCTTACTCTTTGAGATCTGCTACACCGACCGAAGAATTGATCCGCCTGAAGAATTGAACTCCGGACTGTGACGTTTTTAAATCGAGTTTCGCAGCGATAGATATTTGTCCTAGCGTTATCAAGTACTACTGGAAAGACATGCTACTTAACGACAAAAATATGGCACGCACAATGGGTTCTTGGTTTTGTGATAGACTACGCTTGAATTGGCGGCCGAGAGAGCTGTAATGTTTGTTAAAAAGGTGATGTACTTCATGGAAATTGGCTATCTGAACAGTATTAGAAAAAGTACTATTGTAATGATTATGATTTTCTCACGCTTTTGTGGCAAACTCAGTGACAGATGTTTCTGTTGGTTTCCGGCCAGCATGGCGTCTCCATACAAATCTCTTTAAATGTGGTAAAAAGTTTAAGTGTAAAATGGGGTTGACTAGCCTACACGACTTCTACGGTTCGTGACATTTGTACATTTGCCGTTCTCTGTTCGGTCACTCGACCTTTCTTGTCGCTTCACTCGTGTTCATGAAGGGCACTTCATGTTGTGTAATAAGGAGGAATTTGAAGTGAAGTTGAGCCGTTAGATCGTGCTATGGCAAACTTTTTTATAGGTCATAGGTCTGCGTGTTATCTGCATGTCGACTCGTTGAGTTTGACACCTCTGTAATTTGCCGTGTGTTTTTGCATTTTTTAGGCTCATTTCTATTGCAAGATATGCTTTTATAAGCTAAGGCGTTTGATAACGGCTTCCGGCACTAACATTTTGCTGGATCAATAATAGCAAACTTTAAAACAAACTTTTAAAGTGTCTGCATGATCCTTCCGTTGTTTGTCTGTTCCGGTTTGTTTTGCAAAATTTGGGAAAATTTTTGTCTAATGTGCTAATGTCCGTTTCATAATTATAGTGACATTATAGAAAATTCATGTCACGGGGCCTGTTTTTGGGTTATAAGCATTTAAATCTAACCGATTATAGTGTTGCTTTAGTACTCTGTTACTTGAAGAAAAAGACATGAATTTTATAACAAATAACTAGGCATTCGTTTGATACGTTTGGTTTAGCGTAAACTGCAAAGGACTGGTATTATTGATCCATCAAGGTATGAATGCTGGAAATACTATCCGCGGAAATAATTAGCCGCCACCTAAGAAGCAGGCGTTTCGTTATGTCACATACGCAATGCGTCGTATGGCACGCTAAAGAGGTGAAATGGTTTCCTACGAAAGGTCTAACACGACATAAGGGCAGGACCTTTGCAGTTAGCATAACTTAGGGGAAAAAAACGCATTTGTCTATTTTGTCATTTTAGGCAATGTTTTTTTAAGACCGCGTGCAAAGAAAAAAGATAACACTATCATGGCCATCTATAATACGTTCCTGCGTAGGCAATCACATTGCATAGATGTCATTTGGTCACGCACTCACAACATAGACGCTTAGTTTGCATGGTGCTAGTTATTTAGTTGAATTACATTTCGTGTTCTGTTCGGTTATCAGCAACGTTCTTGTTCGTTAATTATAATAATTTGTAAATTTCAGTGATGTATAAGAAAAGCTGAAAACACGAGTTTTCTTCTTGAGGACAATTTAATGCGGACTTGTTTTAATGAAGAATATGTTATTTATTTGTTTCTGGGGACGCGTGAAACTTCCCAGTAACGAGGTGCAGTACAGAATCTGGGAAAAGAAAGAAAGTAAATATGCTAAGACTCCCGCCTGGATTCAGGTCACAGCCATTTTTCTTATGCAAGATATACGGACAAACTTTTTACCACATTTAAAGAGATTTGTATGGAGACGCCATGCTGGCCGGAAACCAACAGAAACATCTGTCACTGAGTTTGCCACAAAAGCGTGAGAAAATCATAATCATTACAATAGTACTTTTTCTAATACTGTTCAGATAGCCAATTTCCATGAAGTACATCACCTTTTTAACAAACATTACAGCTCTCTCGGCCGCCAATTCAAGCGTAGTCTATCACAAAACCAAGAACCCATTGTGCGTGCCATATTTTTGTCGTTAAGTAGCATGTCTTTCCAGTAGTACTTGATAACGCTAGGACAAATATCTATCGCTGCGAAACTCGATTTAAAAACGTCACAGTCCGGAGTTCAATTCTTCAGGCGGATCAATTCTTCGGTCGGTGTAGCAGATCTCAAAGAGTAAGAATCGAGATTTGGACCGCTTAAGTAGCCCGCTAAACATATATGCTTTAGCGTGCGATATAATTACAATGAATAATAATTCCCAGAGATTCTCGCTTTTAAAGATTCCCCATTTTTCCCGCTTTTAAAGATTCCCCATTTCAAAGATTCCCCATTTTAAAGATTCCCCATTTTAAAGATTCCCCATTTTAAAGATTCCCCATTTTAAAGATTCCCGCTTTTAAAGATTCCCCATTTTAAAGATTCCCGCTTTTAAAGATTCCCGCTTTTAAAGATTCCCGCTTTTAAAGATTCCCGCTTTTAAAGATTCCCGCTTTTAAAGATTCCCCATTTTAAAGATTCCCGCTTTTAAAGATTCCCCATTTTAAAGATTCCCGCTTTTAAAGATTCCCCATTTTAAAGATTCCCCGTTCCCCGTTCCCCATTCCTCATTCCCATTCCCCGATTCCCCGTTCCCCGTTTTAAAGATAGCCGTTGCACACTGTGTGTAAAGGGTTTTTTGGTCACGCAATCTTACAGAGTTCCGGATTAGAATCATTGATCACATTCCTTAGATATTAACAAGATCTTTGAGGTTTACATGTCACAATTAAACTGAGATGGCCTTAATAACGGCATCAACATCTCTGGGTCTTTGACAGGACTGTCACAGCAATTAAAAAACCCGGCTGTTCAAGGGCGCAGCTAAAGACAAATCAACCGCAATGTATAGACCCCCTTATTAAGAGACCCTGGGCAAATAAGACGTTGTGCAGGATACACGGTAAACAAAAGATCGTACCGGCGCCAACGCATCCTATCCTCTTAAAAATAATCGCCAAGCAAATCTTGCTTAATTTAGATTGTTTTCTTTGCTACTTATATTGCAATTTCCACTTTTCGGCCGCTTTGAATGTAATTTTTTCACAGACGAAACATGAAAATAGAAAGGCGCATGTTTCGGTCAAAGGTAGCGCGACTTTCATTTATAAGGCGACGAAAAGAACAACGGCAAAACCAGCACGGCAATGTGAGATGGTTTAGGACTATCCTTACAGAGTTCCCTAGTTTGCAAATGTTGCATGCTTCAAAAACAGGGAGAAAAAGAAAGAAAGAAAGAAAGGAAGAAAGAATTAGAAAGAAAAAGGCAAAATAAATAAATAAACGAATAAGGAAACAGTGAAAGCAAGCAAGCTGTGTTTGCCGGCCGTATATGAGAGACTATTTAAATAGCCCTTTTCTCGATTAACTTTTCTCATTTGCATTACAAAGCTATCCAAGACTCCAACGTGGATGAAAGGCAATTTCTGACAGAAACTAAAAAATTGCCCGAAATTGTCTCTCCCTACAGTCAGTGCAACACAGCCTTTCTGAACTACTTGGCTAATTAAGAAATGAGATAGAAAGCAACATGACATTTCGAGAAAATTATATACATAGAAATACATCTGTTTGTCAAATGAACACTCGCCCATTTTCAGCCTTAACCTGAATCTGAGGTTATGCCTTGTTTAGGAGAAGGCGAAGTTTCTGGATTTGAATAACAATGCTGAGTCCTAAAAAAAATATTTATTATTGCTCTGAAAAACCTACCTGGGAAGTTTGCTAAGAAAATTCAAAACCATCTCGAACTGCTATGCAAGTTTTCGAAGCGCCGATCAACTACGTTTTCACGGAAAGCAACCATATTGTTAAAATCGGAAAACCTGTACGGGTGTATCATATGATCGAGAATATTTTATAAAAAGAGTCGCCTCGCAATCCCTGTTACCGGAGTATTTTCGCGTGGTTGACATTTCGCAAAGACCTAGAACAAACGCGCCGCGTAAAATTTCGCAGAATTTTTTTTCTGCGTTAAACGATAGAACTGCTAATATTTAAATACATTTCCTTTCTGATAAATTTTCCAGTGTTTATTTTTTTGCAAATCTAGATTAACCAAATAAAATGCATTCAATTTAGAGAACCAGCTAAACATAACGTATGGTCAGTGTTTGTTTTGTTGAAAATATGGACTCATTTCAGTGTCTTATTTCTACAAACTTGCAATTACTGCAATCGGTGACTTTTCTAAATATAAGTTCAATGTTAATCAAGATTATCTAAGACTGCAAAACCGCAAATCTGAAAGATATGACGACATGCCTAGAAATTACATACGAATTAGCAACCGGAACTTCATCAAAAAGGCGCCAATTTTACTTCGAAGAGAGTTCCGTTCATAATCTAATGCTTTCAAAAATCCTTTACGAATATAAAACAAAACAAGTAATAAACATAGGAAATTGAGAAATCAACATTTCCTTTTTCAGAATAAAAAAATAAATATTTATATCAATGCCGCTATGCCACCAACGATGCAAACATGAATTACGGCATGCTTTACAACTTTTTTTCCAAATTTATTTTCTCAATATTTATCTAAAAAGTTCGTTTCACCCTGCACGCAAAGCTAGAGACCGGTGATTGCGTTAAACACCGCAAGCTCTCCTCATTGGTCAAAGTCACGCAACGCTACCAGCTTGCGTGACTAGGCAAATATTTGATATAACAGCCACTTTACTTTCAGCTGGTCGTCTTCCGTGACAAACCAGTTCACATGGAGTCCAGGCTTCAGCCAGCCACGCAGACAGTTCAAAACCTGATGACGATAGCGGTCCCCGTCAGCTGCTCAAAGTCACGCAACGCTATCAACTTGTGTGACTAGTTCCCACTGGTCAATTATTTGATATAACATCCGCCTTCCATGACAAACCAGTTCACATGGAGTCCAGCCTTTAGCCAGTCAAGGTCACGTGACGCTATGAACTTGATTAACAAATCAGCGGCCTCCTTTGGCTGGCCATGTGAGCTCCACTGCCAGACGCTGGAGACTTATTTGACAAAGCAGCCTTTATTCAGCCGTGTCTTGTCCGTTTTGCTCTTATACTTTGCCATAGCTGTCGTTTCTAACTTCGTTATCATCTTCGACTGGCGCACATTTGATGCCCTCAAACTCTATCTTCACATCTTGGAAAAAAGAAATTAAGAAACGCAAAATGTTTAAGCAAGCAACCGGAACGATGATCCTGCTGGTATACGTTGGATCAATAGTGATCTAATCGGCTTCACATATAAAATGAAGAATGTAAAGGCAGAAACCGACACAACGTAGCATGATTTTTTTTGGAGGTGTACTATAATTCGGCTGGCCAAACCAGCGTTCTTCAAAAACACGTCCTAATGTAAAATTCTCATTGTACCTGAAGAAGGCTGGTTTGGCCAGCCGAAATATAGTACACCTTCAAAAAAATCATCCTACGTTGTGTCGGTTTCTGCTTTTATCTTCTTCAGTTAATATAAAGTTTTGACCAGAAGGCCATAAAACAAAAACGGCATCAAATTAGTAGTAGATTTACATGTAAATGTGAAAAACCTTAAAACATATTTAAAAAAACCATGAATTAAGTATAACCATCGATCGATTCCTGGCTTCCAAGAAATTCAAAAAGAAAAAAATTCGTCGTTTTGAGTCACTGACGACAAATTTTCTCATTTAAAATGAATAATTTAAAAATAATTAAAAGAAAGCAAAAAGAAACCAGAAGCGGGCAAAAATTGCGTGATTCTCGCTTTACAATGACGCATTGCCTTTAGATAAACCGACTCGAAGAATTAAACAATGGAAACAAAATCGTTGTCTTCAGGTAAACCAGTCTTAAAAAAAGCATTTTGATTTCACATCATACCTGTTCCAGCCATGGCCTTTGTACCCTCGGTAGGGAATTCGTACGGCTTAATGTCCCCTCCCTGGAGAGTGAGAAGTACTAAGGGCAAAGCACTTTCATAGCCAAGAGCAATACACTGACCCTCCCCCACGGGATGAACAGCTGTCACCTGTAAAATGAGAAACAGAATTTTGTCTGTCAAGAAACACGAAGGAGAAAAATATGGCGGCGAGAAAAACATAAATTATAATATCATATCGCAATTTTTTTTTTTACCCCAATATCACTGGATTATATTTAGCGAATAGGACATTCAAAGGTGACCTACACCGTTTACAAGGTTATTTATAATTGACCAAACGAAACTATAGTAAATAACACAAACAGTGCCCCTAGCCTTGAGAACAAAAGAAGTGTAGATTAACAAGAACGAATCAAAATAGGGGTTTTTTAAAACCAAGAGGTGCAGGTGAAATGGACATGTGTTCTCTGACCATGAAACTGATGAGAAAACAGAACAGTTTAATGGGGGTTCAAAAAAGAAAGCGGACGAAATCAGGATCAAGTTAGTTAATGTCCATCTCCGCTGCGACAGTTCACCAGCTAGTTTACAGGTAGTACACATTCCTAGCTATACTAACCAAACTTAAGCAAAACATGTATTTTAACGCTTGGTGTATTCAAAGATATTCTCTGGAGATTAACAAAGAATGAAAATACTCTATTACACAGCTAGACAGACAAAATGACAGTATTAGGTAGAGGGATCACATTTCACACTGACCAGTTAATTTCTTGAAAGCTACCGCTTTTGACGCCGGCCTATCAAAAACATTACATACAGCACGAAAATAGTGTTTTTTGCTACATTCGATCAAAAAGTACACTTAACGAGAAAAAAGCCAAAATAATATAATTTGATCAAAAAGGAATATCTGTTCAACAGTGAAGCGATTAAATCCTAAAAGTTTACTGCGCATGCGCACACGCATTTTTCGAATTAAATCCAAACTAAATTCGCCTCGACATTTTGACGAAAACGTCGATCTTCATTTATTTCGAAGCCAATGATACTTCTCCCTACAACAATTCTAAAATTAAATATGAAAATCAAAATTCGTATACCACAAGCACCAGAAATTCAATAGCAATCAATATATAAAGGTAAGAAGTCGCATCAGGTAGCCGGAAGCGTAGGGTGCTATTACGAATATCTCCATGGCATCGCCTTCGTGGCTGATCTGGTGATATCCGTAACAGCTCTGGTTCGGTACCGTTCTAGGACGCCAATGCCAACCCAGCTTTCCATATCTAGTCACTCCCGATGCCTCGCGCACGGTCGAGAGACACTTTCATAAACCTCCACTGGAGTGTTTCGGTATAAACGTATCCTCGTTTCACTCACCAAAATCTGTAGGATACTGACTTAGTCAGTGACTCGCTTCCAGTGGCACTGCAAGTAGCAGTGTGCCCTTCTTTTGACTTTTTGAACCACAGCACAGGCACAAGTTTCGACTTCGATCGCTATTTAGACAAGCCTGGACATTTTTCAAACAAATTCCGTAAAGAGTTTTCTCGGACGACATGACCCGACAGTAAGACCCAACCACGTCGAAATAACAAGGTAATCATTTGAAAAATATCGACTTAAACGACCACACTGGTAAAAAGGTTTACGTGTAACACATATCAAACTACTTGTTTAATTCAACATGTTAATTTGTTCTTCATACTTTGAGCTTATCAGTCACACTTAATGCTGTTCACGGACTTTTGACACCGAGTTTTGGTATCAAATAGTATCTATGGCGAGGTGTTCTAAGCAACCATTTCCAATTCCTTTGCATATCTTTCTCTTAAAGCAGCCTGAATAGACAGGCAATACGGAGAACAGAAAATAGCTCTGTTTACGCGCACGCCTGAGTAACTGGACAGGACGCGTCACGCCTGAGTGACTCATAACTAACAGCACGCTTATACACTGAGTAGCACTTGACTGGGTTCCCGTTTTCTCGTTTTTACCTTGTGGAAAAACAAACTCAACTGGTGTTTCTAGTCACCAAAACGTTTAAAAGTAAGCGCGGCGCATGTGGAAGTAAAACGGTGGTTTTCTCACCTTGTCTGCCGTGAAAGAGGCTTTTTGCACGCCCGCTCTCATATCCCACATGATCAGCGTCTTCTCGTCATAGGAAACCACTATGTCCCCTTTTGAGGCGATGACGTCAATGCGCAGGTTACTGAAATGGCTGCTGGGAAGGATATGAAGAAGGGTCCCTACAGTGTTGAAAAAAAAAAACAAAACAAAACAAATAAAAGAAAACAAGGAAAAACGTTAGCTAAAAAGTGTAAAAAGTTCCTTTTGGAGCCACTCAATTGACCGTCAGAAAAAAAGAAAAGAAATACCTTTCAATACCACGAAAATAAACTCCTAAATCTGGAAACTGAAAATGAAAGGTAGCTATCACATGCAGTTTTTCGACTAATCAGAAAAACAGCTGTGTTTTTTCGAGGAAGGACGTGCCAACCCTTCCCTGCCAACCCTAGAAACAACTGCAAACGAGATCACGGAAAAACAGCATTGAGTGACATAAGAAAAAGTGCTGTAAAACAAACTACGGGAAAAGCGTTGCGTTACAGCTTCTACAACGGCTGTGAACTGGGTTGCACGACGTCTCCAAAAACTGAGCTGCAAAGACGACTACAAACGAAATACTGCGTAACGATTAAAAAAACCCACTGAAGTATAAAGTGGATTAAAAGAAAAGGCTTGCATGAAGACTCGAGAGAAGAATAATTGAAAACAACTTTAGGAAACCTCTCGCGTTTGTTTAGAAAATACAGCTGTAATACAATTTCTTCTTTTCAGGGAACAAGAGAGGCTGGATTTAAATCTCCAACCTTGTTCAATGTCCCAGCAGACGATGTTCAAGTCCTTGTGCGCAGTCACCGCACGGGTGTTGTCCATAACTTTCACAGCAATGGTGTCTGTATCATCTGTATACCGCAAGTCGTGCGCCAGCATCTCTGGAATTTCAAAAACACCCCGTTATCGACGTGCAAATTCTCCATACTGACCTTTGTACTGATCTTGCTGTACATGTTAGGAGAATTTGATTGATCAAGAAGTTTCGAAAACCAACAGCATAATGTCAAACAGTAATGGAAAAGAATAGCACGACAAAAAACAGATCAAGTCCTGTTTCACTGTTCATCACTGTTGTCAAGAAGGAAGGCATGACATTCATGTGAAAGTCTGGAGAGAACATAACCTTGTGCTTCAAAAGATAATTCTCTATCAATTTTTTATGACATCAGTGGAAAAACGTTTGAACAAGTTGTGCTATGTACCAACGGAAAGTTTTCTTTAACGCAAAGAAGACTTTTACTCTTAGAGGACATGGCAATCTATTTTCTTATCAAGAGAATATTTGTACTTACTTCTCTGTACATCCCACACCGCTGAGAATTGGATAGAGTCAGTTTTGTTAGTCTTTTTAGCACACGATACGAAATACTGGCCATCCGGCGTAAAGCCCGCATGAGTCTTGGTCAACCTCTCACACCCCTCCCTCTGGATCACAAAAATTTGCTTTCTCGTTTCCAGGTCCCACACCTGCAACTGGTCACATGGCCGGGCCACGTTCCACACAGCAACCGTTCCTTCTGAGTTTACGAGGAAGGAACGAATGTCATGTTGGGATGTGCCCGATTTTAACACGGCGACTTGGTCGCCTGTTTCGATGTCATAGAGCGTCAAATTCTTGCGATCGTGCGAGTAAGTAAGAATCTCTGTTCTGTCGTTCACAACACAGATGTCTTCCACGCCCAACAGATCATCCGCAGAGATTTTTCCTTTTAGAACCGTCACAACCTTCCACGTGCACAAATCCACGATCGCCACGCTATTGTTGACACGGATAGCAACTCTTCTGTCATTGATGATCTGAAGGTAGCTTGTTGTAATACCAGTGACTTTGCGCACTGGTAACACCGTAGGCAAATCCCAAATAGTCACGCAAAAATTATCAATCCCCAATCGGCCGACTGTTACCAAGTGTCTGGAGTCGCCGGGAATGGAATAAATGTTTAATAAAGTCTCAGGCTTTTCGACCTGTCTACGAACATCCTCTCGAGTTAGGTCCCAGACTCTTACAACGTTGTCACCGCCGGAAGTAAGAATCACATCACAGCCCACCGAAAAAATCCTGGAGACGTAATTTGGGTGTGGTAAAACATCCCTTCTCTCGCCGCTTTCGAGATCAATTAGAGCGACTTTATCGTGTTTAGGAAAAACCAACATATTTTGTGTGGGGTCCAGCGACGCGTTTCTAACCCAGTCATCGATTTTGCACTTGTACGTTCGTAACAATTCCCCTTTATCGACCGAGAACAGGTCGACCTTCATCTTCTTGGCAACTAGAACCTCGTTTTCGGATTTCATCGCTATCTGAGTGAGGTGTAGTAGATTTTCTTCGTCTTTCTCATCGAACACCGTGATTGAATGGAGGATTTTGAAGTCGTGGGCATCAATCACTTTCAAGGAGTTTTCGTTTTGTTTTGAGTTACAGAGTACAATGTCATTCCAGGAGGTGAGCAAACTGTTCTGTCCCGCATTGCCGACGGGGTTGATGCTTGAAAATTGGTGCAAAAATTTGCCCGTAGACGTTAGGATGACATGCAAACCCTTCTCTTTGAAGAAGACAACTTTAGTTCCGTTTTCGCCAGCAATTGTGAGTGGAGGAAAGCTCTCAAAATACTTGGTTTCCACTCTATAATAGGCAAAAAATGTGAAAAAAGTGTTGGTCACAGACAATCCAACACAGATTGGTTAAGAAAGCAGGTCTTCAACACTTTAAAAACACAGAAAATCGTTTTTTGTTTTTTTTACCTATGAAGAATTTCACCGGTTTCAAACGAGATCACAGCTATTCCAGTCTTAGAGGAAACCACGATGATGCCATCGTCACAACAGCACGCGACCTTGCCAATCTCTTGCCCAGCTTCAGGCACGGTCAGCAATAACGAACCGTCTCTGATGTCCCAGACTTTGACAACACCGTCATGTGACCCTGTCACGAAACAAAATGCAAGATCAATGACTGGCCACAACAAAGTTGACCGGAAATAAGCGACTCTCGTGAACTAGCGAAGGTTGGAATGAGTCAGAACAAAGCTAGAAACCAATTTAGAAACACTAGATGGATTTCGCGCAAAGTAAAAGTTACATCTGTTTACTCACTATGCGTAAACAATTAGATTATGAGCTCTAGATTTCTATCGCGTGAGAGTTGAGGAAGGCGCAGCCCGAGTTAATTATCAAGCATAGAAATCGAGAGCGAATAACCTAATTGTTTAGTATAAATCAACGTCTTGACTAGTAAATTATCTAAATCTTCTTCACAGACACTTCGAAAACGCAGGGAAGTGGCGGCCATTTTGTTAACAACCGCACACTGCTGGGCTACTCACTACCTAAAATATTATTATTATTATTATTATTATTATTATTATTATTATTATTATTATTATTATTATTATTATTATTATTATTATTATTATTATCGTCCTCACGTAATGTTTGCTTAGAGTCCTTAGGGCCGAGACCAAACCATGGTCCTGGGGCACTAGGGGATAGCCAGTTTTTAGCTTGATAGCACCCTCCTCAAAATGTGTGCTGTACCTAGCAAGGTTATCTTTTGTAGTTCACTGATGCTTAATTGGCCGGGAATTCTTCCAAGATAAGTTTCTAGTCCCTTTTTGATAGCTCCAAGTGCTCCAATGATAACTGGTATCGTTTCCGTTCTCATGCCCCACATTCGGCTTGTTTCGATTTCCAAGTCCTTATATTTGGATAGTTTTTCACTGACTTTCACGGATGTGTTTCTGTCTGATGGTACTGCCATGTCAATAAATTTACAGGTTTTCGTTTAGTGGTCTTTAATCACTATATCGGGTCTGTTGGCTGTTATTTTCCTGTCTGTGTGTATTGGCATGTCCCATAATATCGTGACATCCTCGTTTTCTGTAACTGTTTGCGGCTCATGGTCATACCACTTTTCTGATGTCTTTATATTATAGTTGTGACAGACTTTCCAATGTATATACGCGGCTGCTTTATCGTGTCTGTGGGTATATTCTGTTTTCGCAAGTTCAGGACACCCAGACACGATATGGTCAATTGTTTCGTCGTATTTGCTACACATCCTGCATAGGGGGCTAGTACCGTCTTTGATAATGCTGGCGTGGTATGATCTGGTTATTATGGTTATTATTATTATGGTTATTATTATTATTATTATTATTATTATTATTATTATTATTATTATTATTATTATTATCATCATCGTCCTCACGTAATGGTTGCTTAGAGTCCTTCGGGCCGAGACCAAACCATGGTCCTGGGGCACTAGGGGATAGCCAGTTTTTAGCTTGATAGCACCCTCCTCAAAATGTGCGCTGTACCTAGCAAGGTTATCTTTTGTAGTTCACTGATGCTTAATTGGCCGGGAATTCTTCCAAGATATTATTATTATTATTATTATTATTATTATTATTATTATTATTATTATTATTATTATTAAAACAGAATACTGTAGAGAGTGAGTAGCGTAGCCAACAACAGAACGGCATACGTGATACTAGTAGACTTATGGTAAAAGTAGAAGGACACAAAGCGAAGTGTGGACATAAAAGTGAAATACCTGTAACAACGCATTTGCCGTCAGTTGTCGCAGCGAGTCCATACACGGTGCTGGCCGAGTGACCCACTAAAGTCTGCACCAACTGGCCGCCAGGAGGGGTGAGAAAACCTCTGGACGGGATGAGTGCGGGCTCTGGTGGGCTGCGAGAATCCTGGACGAGCTTAGATAGGACCTGACGAAATAGTAAACGCGATAACGGTGAGCTATGGAATGATGCAGCTGAAAAGAAAATTGTTCAGACGACGAAGAGAGGAGTTTTCTAGTGACTGCGGCAATTCAAAAGCCAATGAAAGTGATCCACTGCTATTCAGTGATAACTTGATAATTGATAAACCAATCAGAATGTAAATAGAACACATGCAGCTGGAAAAATCGCGGGAAAACAAGTACTCCGAGCGCGGGAAAGTATTTATGGCAAGCGCGGGAAAACACGTCACCGGCTGAAAGCGTGGGACAAGTCGTGTAAAGCAAAACTGGTTCGGTAATTTATTAGACATCGACTTTGATCTGACTGGTTTACAACGCTTTGCACAAGGTTTATCAACCTAATTAAATAGAAAACCAAAGTATATACAAATTTCCAAGGACAACCACCCAGTGGAAGGGATCTCAAATACTGACTGAACGTGTATTTTAATTTGTTTAATTAGCTTTCTTAAGTTAAGAGAAAAAACGCTCGGTTTTCGTTTCGTAATTTCATACTCAAGATCGAGTCAATTTGCTCACCAAATACAAAATGTTGTTCACAGATAACCAAATTCTCGGCCACATTGTTTGGAGAACTTGCATGTGGAACGATTTCACATTGAAGGATGGCAGGGTTAAATAGCCAAAGAGACACTGCACTGACTTACCGGAGATAAATTAGTGGTAATGCAGTGAAAAGAGTCCTGCACTTTACACTGCAACAAAGAAATTACAGTTGAGACAACAAAATGAAAAAAAGAGTCGCACAAAAATTAAAAAAGAGAGAGAATCACTAAACACTTGGCAAGTAAAATTTTGCAGCAGAATCGCGCTTTGCGACAACTTCATATAAATACGAACGAAATGCCTGAGATAAATAACAAAAAGCAAATAGAAACTGACCACTGAAAAATGGTGTTCAGTTGCAACAAAATGAATCAGAACAGAGCCGACAGAGTCGGAATAAGACTACATAGGCCTTTCGTGATGTCATTTGAAAGGGATTTCACTTCATCTCTGTTTCAAAATAACTCTAAGAGCAAACGTTTTATGTGAATATAAGCAACTTTTCGAATAAAAAATAACGATTGAAAGCAAACTCTTCAGAAACATTTACGAAGTGCAAAACTATGTCAGTTGTGTTTGAACTACAATGAAGACTGATCTACAGTTTGCCCTGGACGTCGTCTTAATAGCGTGTACCTCGTAAAGCCTCGCTACAAGCTGCCCAGCCAATTGCTTGGAGTCGCTCAAAATGGCGTCCTGAGCGAGCTGAAGAGTTTCGGCGACAGCAGCAATGTCAGGATCACTGACAGCATTCATGGCGGCGTGGAAATTATCCAACACAGACCTGTAAAATAACTGGAGTAAGTAGTCACATGGCTGCTAACTTTTCAAAATTCCTTGACTTTTCCCTGAAAAAAATAAAATTTCCCTGACCATATAAATACAAAATGTCAGATATAATAGCGGCTTTTAGACCTCATTTTACATCCGTCCTTTCCATTCTTGCATTAAGACTGATAAGTTTTCAACAAATTTTCTTCTTACAAATAAAAATATCGTTGAGATTACAGTGACCTCAAACGTTTCTTCTAGCATTCAATGGTATTCAATCAGCCGTGTTAAATTATTTCAATTTTCCCTGACTTTTCTTCAAAATGTCAATTTTCCCTGACTCCAAATAAAATTCCCTCACTTTTCCATGACCTTGAAGAATTTTTTTTCCTTGACGATATCCTGACCTGTGGCAACCCTGGGTCACGAACTTGCCGGCGCTTAAAGTTCAGTCACGTTATTTTGAGTTATTTTGGCCACGTACAAAATTACCTTTAAATTGATAGAAACCTGAAAATAATAGTTTACTAAGATAGAAAAACACCAAAGGGATAATAATAAACCATAAAGGAACAAGGACGGTTAAGGATGGAGAAGATTAACACGGATCACAAACGACGAACTTGAAAAATTTAGACTAAGCTTTTCAAGAGACACAAACCGTGACGCAGCCCCTTTAACTCCGTTTTCTGGAGTATTAGAACACAAGAAATAGTGCTACTCTCCCCTGGATGAGATGCCAGCGCACTCCCACCCCCCCCCCCTCCCCCATCACGGTCTCTATGACACGTATCACGTGTACACATGTATCTTACCTTAGTGAACGCACGTCGATCTTTGTGCTGAGCCACTGAAAGTTGCAAAGCACTTCACTTTTTAATTCGTCCCATCTTTGGCTGCGAATCAGCTGCAGAGGAAGCTCGTGAAGTTTTCTCAAATTGTATCTGCCTTTAGACAATAACAGAGGCTGGCCCGAAATACTCGCCAGACGCACTTGCTTGCCGTGAATAAGCGTCGTCTCTTTCGTGCCCTCCTCTGTACAAAAACAAGAACAATCCAATTTTCCAGCAAGTGACAGTCATTTGATTATTCTTTGGTCGTAGTTTCCTAAGCTAGCGTTACATCGGTCGTCACGCAATATTTCACCTCGTCGTGTGACAACTCGCATAACAACTGCACCATGGTGCCATAATATGAATTTTCTCTGACTCAAATAAAAGTTTCCTGACTTTCCTCTGATCTTACGAATAATTTTTTTCCTTGGACGTTTCCTGACTAGTAATAACCCTGACGAGTCACAAATTTGAAATTAAAGCTAAATTTTCTTTTTATTTAAGATGCACCATCCGTAGCGCGGAAGTGCACCCGACGTTCGAAAACCTACCAGACGTGGAGGGCAGAGGGTGGAGGGTATTTTGCCACGGGGGGTTGTATATTCTAAGGGAAAACAAGTAAACGCGCTAACTTACCGACATAATTTCTTCCCAAGAAGTAATCTGCAATAGAGCTGGACAAGAGCTTCTCCTCAAACGGATCCGACAGGTATCTGTCTTCGGCGGCTTGAACAAACTGACGGTGATACCAGCAAGTGACCTGGGTGCCATCCGCCCCCCTGTCCACCAGGTATGAGGCAAGTTCCGCTCTAATCCTGACCCACAGCAGGGGGGGGAGCCGTCTGATGGGTGGGGTCCAGTACTGGAACACATCGTGGAGAAGGGCTTCATCGCAGGACAAGATGTCCTCGAGTTCGTTTGTGGTCAGACCTAGTGAGGCTTGTGGTGAAGATAATGGTTGAATTCAGTTAGACACTCATGTACAAGAAAGAAAACAATTCTTAACACGCAAAGTTGTGGCGGTGGATAACGAACTACAATCGCCTAAAACGGAATTCCTGGTGCAAGCGTATTCGGGTTTCGCAAAATTGGCATTTTTCTTTGCTGTTTGAAAGCTTTGCTACATTTTCTGAGCTGACTGAAAGAAACACACGCAAAATTTTTTAGCCGATCATAGCAGAGACGCTGTTTTCTCGACCATATAAGGTGCAAAACAAAAGTGAAATCCCGTCATTTAAAGCAAGAGATTATTCTTGCCTTCGCATCGGCTACATGTTTTCCCGCGCTCGCTGCGTGTTCTACACTTTCCCACGCTTTTTTCCAAATACACGTTTTCAAGCGCTTGCTGCATATTTCACGCTTTCCAGCGCTTTCGTCCTGATAGATGTTTTCCCGCGCTTTCTGCCTTCGTTCTCTAGTTACTGCCGTATGTTTTTCCCGCCCTTGGCAATGATTTCCCGCTCCAGCCGCCGGTTACACGATTTCCTGCAGCTGATACTGCCCTGCGTACCCGATAAGGGAGCTTAAGCAACGACGAGGGCGACGCTGAGGACGACGCTGAGGACGACGCTGAGGACGACGACAAGTCAAAAATGAATTTATATTTCACCAGCGAAATTCGCAACTGTCTGTTCAGTACGCCAATGGCTCTAAAAACGTGCCCAGGCTAAATATGCAATGACAGCATTCAATTCCAAATGGAAATACGAAAAATTAGCCGTCGTCGTTCGCGTTCCTCGGAAGACGCAAAACTTGGTCATTTCACGTTCTTTTTTTGCAGAGGACGGCAAAGAAATGTAGAAAGATTTATAACGCTCGTGCACAGCTATTGTTTTGCTGACGTTCTCGTTGCCGTCGTCGTCGTCGTGGTGGTTTGCTTAAGCTCCTTTATGAACTAATACACAACGTGAAGAATTTGCGGATTAGGGACCTTCTCTAAGACTGCTTTAGTTCCAGTTGAAATCTGCTCTACCAGACTAAAACCTTACCCGCTGTTAAGTATCCAAGCGCACGTCGTACCAGAACCTCGCCATGGCGTATCTCAACTCTTTCGAAAAGTTTGTCAATAGCCTTCCGTATGGTCGTCTCTAAACAAGTCTCACTGAGCGTAGAATATGACCTCCACAAGCGCGTCTCGTCGTAGGAGATCTTCAGGAACAAAGGAAGGGGGCACTGTTTAAAGGCATCTTTGAGGACCATCAGCTGATGGTCTTGGAGGGTCCTTTTCTCAGCGTTGAGCCAGTTGGTCAATATGGCGGACACATCATCTGAAGACAACGCTGGGATGGGTACGAAGCATTTTGGATCTTTGAAAAGCGCCTAAAAAGGATAAAATTGAAAAAAAAATCCTTCAGCCTGCATACAGTGTGAGAGTGGCGTATAAACACAATGTCCATCACAGGGTTACCTCCAGCATTAAACTTTATATATCTATGGGTAGAGAGAGGCATTGTATAAGCAAGAACTGAACTGAAATGATGATACTGGCCAGGGCTTGTAACCAGACCACTCAACCCAGTATCCAGTCCACGAACCATTTGGCAGCCACAACTCCTCCCAGCAGCTGACAATTTAGCAATACTATTCTGCAGAAATAAATCTCATGAAGTACCTTCAATGTTGGAAAACACTTGTATTCTTGATCTGGCAGTGTGGAAACAATGAACTTCACATGAGCTGGAAGTTTCCTTGGAAACCAACTTAATTTTCGTGCACCGTGTAGAGGAGAGAGTTGGTCCAGTGAGTCAAGCATGATCACCAATGGCTGCTCTTTTGTAGCACTGGACAAAAATTTCGGGAACTGTTGAAAGACAACCTTTGATGACTGAAAAAAAAATATATCAACCAATATAAAACAGGCAGAAACTTCTCTGACTACCATGGATGTTTGCATCTACATAACCGTGTCAGTGCAGGTTTATTTGGGGCAACACAGACACATATCAGAAAGTTTTATGTGGTGCATCAAATGTCAGATGGTTAATCATGATAATGCTGATAATGATAATGGTGATGTAGATAATGGGGGTGATGATAAGCATGTATCATACCTGCCAACCCCCAGAGTACAAAAACCTGGAGACGGCTAGAAATCTTTGCATTGTAAGAATATCATTTTCGACAATGTCTGAATACTCTCTGAAAATCACCTGAAGGCCTTCTGAATGTTCCCGACGTCTCGAAAATAACAAAATTAAAGAAAAAAAATTAAAAAAAGCCACGGTGGGTAGTTCCTGGGAGACCGGGAGATTTGATGAAAAACTTGGAGATTCCCGGGAAAACCGTGAGAGTTGGCAGGTCTGATGTATAGAGTAACATTTCATAACTACTTTGATCACATGACTTAAAACATCAAAATTTGTCAAGACAAGATTCAGTTTCACTTCCTCATAAAGATAAAATCATTCCTTATTAATATTTTTTCTAAATATGTTAACTCACACGTGGAATTTTAGCAGTGAATTTGTACACATGCTTGATCTGTAGCATGATTGACTTGAGAACCCGCAAAATTGTTGAACTTTTTGGTGTGGTGCCAAGAAACCTAAAAAATCAGAACAAAAAAGGTTGAACAATGTTCTTATGGCAAAATTAAGGCAAAAGGCACCTGTGAAACCTTAAATATCAATACAAACTTGAGCCTGCATACCTGAGACATACACAACATTTTTGATCCATAAATCCAGTTATTGCCTTGGCTGCCATAGCGATAACAGCTGTCTTACCACAACCAGACTTGCCATGGATCACCAATGGATATTGACTTGGGCCTCTCACATAGTCTTCAATATCCTGTCCGTGAAAAGACTGAAAGTCAGACAAGTATTTAAAGGTGTGTCATGGTACAAGTCCTAGAGGAACCTCACACCAGAAGTTACTACTGAGATTTATGCTCTGGTAACAAAAGCAGACTGAAGTGAAAAGGATTTAGACAGTGAAGCTGCATCCAGTTTTGTATCTGTTGGGAGGAGTAAAGGGACTATATACCATCATACCTTAAGGGTTGACTTTCTTCCATAAACAACAGGGAGTCTCCTCTTGCAAAACAAAGTATGTTGCACTACTTCAGTGTACAGTGAATGGTCTGTTTCAGCCACCTTGTGTTCTGCAATGCTCTCTGTTATCATATCCTTCAACTTCTTTTCAAAATCTTTGCAAAATTGGTCAAGATAATCCTTGTGCATTTTGTTGACACTAGGATCAATACCTTGAAATAAAAACAACAGTCAACTGCAAATCTACATGTACTATCCACTGCTTCAAAGGAATAAAATAAGCAGATATTATATACACAATCATTTATATCAGCCTTTTAAAAGGAACCAGACAAATTCAGCGAGCAGAGAGATGGAGGGATTGAACATGATATCAGAGTATGGTCTTAATGCAAATTATGCTAGACAGCGTTTCAGGAAGTTAATATAATTTTATTGTAAGTCTGTAAATTATTACCTAATATTTAATAAGATTTTATTCATTGAAGTTGAGAAAAGCTGAAAATTGGACTGATTTCTCTAAAATGTCACAGAAATGCAGCTGTCTCATCAATTGTACATGAGAAGTAATCAAAAATAAAAGAAAATTAAATTACCTAGTATTTAATAATTATCATTATTATAGTTATCATTAATATTGTAATTATTACTAATAGATTTAATAACTATTATATTTAAAAATCTATTATAATTACCTTTTGGTGTCCAAGTAGGATCATATGTGAAGATATTTTCTACATGCATTACTTCCTTCATCTTCTTGTTTTTCAATTTGTTTAACAGAGCTTGAGGATGAGTGCCGTCATTAAGACACAAACCATCAGGACAATAGTCAGTATACTTTAACATCTCAGCATTGTCTCCATCTTCTGATGACTCAAGTCCATTGATTACTCTGTGAAACCACACACAGGATCGCTTTGTGTTTTCAGCTTGTAAGAGCCCATACTCAATTTCTACTTCACAAACTAAAAATAAATTAAAAAATAAATAAACAAATTAAAATAATAAACAATTAATTTAAAGTGATTTACAATCTACCGCAGGCATGCTTTATAGACCCATACTGCAAGTTTTTGCTTACCCCCACACGCATTGCACAGACCTATTAAAAGTAGGTCCTATTTATGATTATACATGACACCAAGCCAGTTGATTCAAGAGGAGCTGCATGACCATTAACTTGTTGCATTGGTGCCTTTGCACATGGTATATAACCTCAATGTTTAAACATCATGAGAAGACGCACACGGCTTGTACTGTAAGTATCCCGGAGAGCTCCATACAATTCCTTATACTTTTAGTACAAGAAATTGTTAAGCATTATCTTAGGGCGCTCCAGGTTTCTTCACCCTATGATACCAACGAGGTGTTATAATCTGTTATGCCGACGATCGTCTGTCAGAAAAATATTAATTTTTGAAAGTAAACCAGAGACGAACAGCAGCGCACACCGGCTTACATATGTTAACGAGCAATTAAATGCAGTGTGCTGTGTGAGTCATTCGTGACGCTCTACACTCTGGAATAAAAAGCATTATTAGATCATGTCCAAAAGAACGTGAGCAGTGGGGAAAAACATGGAAGGAAAAAAGACGTGAGAGAGGAAGGGCAATGAATGTTGAAACTACGGCGAGGGCGGAAATCCTGATAAAACAAGTATTCGCGCAAATGATGTACGAATTACCAGAATTTAATGCACAACACGAAATCATCCTCTCCTTCTCTACTCAAACCAAGATTTACAATCTGAACTAAAAGATAACCAGGAGCCTACAAACGCATGCTCAAGTAAAGAGACGCGCAAGGGCCGACTAACATTTCTTGCTTACTCCATCAAAGTCATCACGATCAACGCTGAGCTTGCATTGAGATGCTTGTCCGGAAGTAAAGGGACGCTCGATTCATCAATCTAAAACAGATCTTGGAATTAAGCCGAAATGATCTGGGAGTGAACTACACTTAACAATTTTCTAAAAAATAACGCATCACACTCTTTCTTTTTTTTCATAAGAATATTGTTTTTCCGGCCCAGGCTGAATACTCCTATTTTTCTGCTGATTTTAGGCTGAAAATATTATTGTAATATTCCTAACTTATGACATTTACGTAACAATTACAAGTGCTCCATTGCTGTTCATTGCAATCAGTATGGTCAAATGTCATGTCATACGACAAGAAAGAATTTATCATGAAAAATTTTGCTGTTTAGCTCATGTCTTTTGCATTGTACATATTTTTTACTGTACAAACACATTACATGTACCGCTCATCATTAAACATTTGACTATCGCTAGTGAAGAGTGTTTCGTTTGTTGGCTAGTTTTGCCGTTTAGAGAAAGGAATAATTTTATACAGTTAAGTAAAAACATCATTGTATTGTTTTTACAGATTTTCAACGCATGAAATTGTATTATTTTCACAATTTCAGCCTCAGGTTTATTCTTAAAATATTCTTTAAATTTCGCAAATTTCAGCCTCGATATTCTTATAAAACATATTCTTTAAAAAAGAAAGAGTGTATATGCACTACTTGATGAATTTCATTTATAGTCACAAACACCTTTATCTTGATTGTAAATAAATAATCTCTAATTTATCTATAAATTTATCCTTATTTGAGTCTCCACAATTAGTTATCTAAGCTTAATACTCCGAACAGTCTTTTTGCCCTCCGCTATTGAGAAGAAATGTCACACAATTACATAGCCGTGGGGAAAGTTAGGGCCCGGGGTGAGGAATCACTTAGTACACAAAGCAAAGTTTGTCAGTGCTTTAAGTGACCTCGCACGGCTACCAATGACTTCAAGGTGTTCGCACGCGCTGCGAAAACAGACCTTAAAATTTCGAAAGTAACGACCGAGAGTGGTGAAACCCTCCCACATCCCCAGAAAATAGTGGAATCAAGGATCAAAAGTATAATTTATTTTTCCTATCAATTAAGAGCGGCAAACTGATGACGATACAACAAGGGAAGGTATAGTGTAACGCTTACTATGAACATTAAGAAACGTCATGTTGCGCAGTGTTAAAACAAAACCCGTAAAATTTTTCTCAAGTAACAGGAACTAACAGAAACTTTTCTTCAAATTATAATTACTTCAATCAACAACTTCATCACATTACTAAAAGGAGGGCGTTAAAAGGAACGTTTCTTGAAATTAAAATTGAAAACTTAACCAGCACACCGAGATATATTTAAGGGCCTGTTTACAGGGAGAGAGAGGTCTACTCTAGCAAGCGTGTTAACCCTAGCTGGAGGGCAAAAGATAGCCCGGGTTTACAAGAAAAATTTTGGTGTAACCCTACAACCCGAGCGCGGGACAACTTAATGCGCGATTACACTCAAAGGGTCTGGAAACAAGTAGAAAGTTAACCCAGGTAGGCGGGTTAACCCTACCTGGAGTGTTTACAAGGGAAAAAGTTAGCCCGCCTGCCAGGGTAACCCTAGCACGCAGATAGGGTAAACCGCCTACTCGTTTAACCCTAGCAAGCTGCCTTGTAAAGAAGACGAAGAAAACAAGAGAAAATGTGTGAGTGCTAGGGTAACCCTCTCTCCTTGTAAACAGGCCCTAAGAATGGTCTACCTGATGAAGAGCCCACCCAAAAGGCAGCAACCACGACAGCGACATAAATTTGAACTGGAACACGAAGGATTTCATCTCATGTTTTAAAAAACTGTTTTCACGAGTTTAATACACCCATAGAGAAATACATGCTGCCCTGTTCCCATACCTTTTGGAAAAAGCCCCAAGGTAGCAGCGAGTTCCATCTAACTTAAGTAGAAAAAGAATCACCTTTGAACACAGCCTCAAAGTTACTTAGCCTCAGATGTAATGAAGGATCGGCTGTACAGTGGCGCGAGTGGTGTGTAATTCTTATGAAAAATGCTAAAAGCTGCCTCTAAGACCGTGGGTTTTTATCAGAGTCAGAGCAGCTCAAAGACCGTCTTTGAGACCTTACCTTGCCGATTTTGTGAGACAGTTAATATTCTAACAAAGCACCTCAGTGCTTAAAATTACGCGCAGAGATCCACTTGTTTTTCAATTGTTTGTTTGTCTTTGCTGGGCGTAATTTACTCAAGGCCTTTAACTTGACAGAATTTACCCATTAATGGACAACAACAACAACAATCTTTTATTTAAACACGACTTTTGTTTAAAGCTAGACTCTTCAGGGCCCTCTATTTTCTGGTATAAAGATCATCCTTATGGCTTTTTTATGGCTTTTTAAAACTTTATCATTACTATTATTGTTGTACATGTAGTATTTGCCATTATAATTTGCCATTACATTGTAATAAAAAAAATATAAATATTTTTATTTGATTGGTTGTGTAACGATATGATGATGATGGTTTATTCGCCACTTTACATAAGCATTTATAGACTATAATACGACCTCATTTTCTGCATTCATCAGATTAGTTGTCTTTGAGTATAACTTTTTCCAGTATGTGACTTCAGTGTTATGGCTGTTAAAAACTTAACAGAAGGGGTCAACATTTCACGATGAAAGATTCAATAAGAGTAATAAATATCAGTATACTTGCTTGTCATACGCACTGATATAAATATTTCACGGTTACAGTTTACTACCTTTAGGTGAGACAAATTGATATTGTAACAGCCGAACAATGTTATTGCTGGCATGACATTAGAATCTCTTGCTTACACTACACTCATGGGTGTGCCACCTAAAGTGTAGCCTAATAACGTTATTGCTGGCATGACATTAGAATCTCTCGGTTACACTACACTCATGGGTGTGCCACCTAAAGTGTAGCCTAATAACGTTATTGCTGGCATGACATTAGAATCTCTTGGTTACACTACACTCATGGGTGTGCCACCTAAAGTGTAGCCTATTAATGTTATTGCTGGCAAGACATTAGAATCTCTTGGTTACACTACACTCATGGGTGTGTCACCTAAAGTGTAGCCTAATAATGTTATTGCTGGCATGACATTAGAATCTCTCAGTTACACTACACTCATTGGTGTGCCACCTAAAGTGTAGCCTAATAATGTTATTGCTGGCATGACATTAGAATCTCTTGGTTACACTACACTCATGGGTGCGCCACCTTAAGTGTAGCCTATTAATGTTATTGCTGGCATGACATTAGACTCTCTCGCTTACACTACACTCATGGGTGTGCCACCTAAAGTGTAGCCTAATAATGTTATTGCTGGCATGACATTAGAATTTCCTGGTTACAGTATGCTCATGGGTGTGCCACCTAAAGTGTAGCCTATTAATGTCATTGCTGGCATGACATTAGAATTTCTCGGTTACACTACACTCATGGGTGTGCCACCTAAAGTGTAGCCTATTAATGTTATTGCTGGCATGACATTAGAATCTCTTGGTTACGCTACAATCATGGGTGTGCCACCTAAAGTGTAGCCTAGTAATGTTATTGCTGGCATGACATTAGAATCTCTTGGTTACACTACACTCATGGGTGTGCCACCTAAAGTGTAGCCTAATAATGTTATTGCTGGCATGACATTAGAATCTCTCGGTTACACTACACTCATGGGTGTGCCACCTAAAGTGTAGCCTATTAATGTTATTGCTGGCATGACATTAGAATCTCTCGCTTACATTACACTCATGGGTGTGCCACCTAAAGTGTAGCCTAATAATGTTATTGCTGGCATGACATTAGAATCTCTTGGTTACACTACAATCATGGGTGTGCCACCTAAAGTGTAGCCTAATAATGTTATTGCTGGCATGACATTAGAATCTCTCGGTTACACTACACTCATGGGTGTGCACCTAAAGTGTAGCCTATTAATGTTATTGCTGGCATGACATTAGAATCTCTTGCTTACACTACACTCATGGGTGTGCCACCTAAAGTGTAGCCTAATAATGTTATTGCTGGCATGACATTAGAATCTCCTGGTTACACTATGCTCATGGGTATGCCACCTAAAGTGTAGCCTATTAATGTTATTGCTGGCATGACATTAGAATCTCTCGGTTACACTACACTCACGGGTGTGCCACCTAAAGTGTAGCCTATTAATGTTACTGCTGGCATGACATTAGAATCTCTTGGTTACACTACACTCATGGGTGTGCCACCTAAAGTGTAGCCTATTAATGTTATTGCTGGCATGACATTAGAATCTCTTGGTTACACTACAATCATGGGTGTGCCACCTAAAGTGTAGCCTAATAATGTTATTGCTGGCATGACATTAGAATCTCTCGGTTACACTACACTCATGGGTGTGCCACCTAAAGTGTAGCCTATTAATGTTATTGCTGGTATGACATTAGACTCTCTCGCTTACACTACACTCATGGGTGTGCCACCTAAAGTGTAGCCTATTAATGTTATTGCTGGCATGACATTAGAATCTCTTGGTTACACTACACTCATGGGTGTGCCACCTAAAGTGTAGCCTATTAATGTTATTGCTGGCATGACATTAGAATCTCTCGGTTACACTACACTCATGGGTGTGCCACCTAAAGTGTAGCCTAATAATGTTATTGCTGGCATGACATTAGAATCTCCTGGTTACACTATGCTCATGGGTGTGCCACCTAAAGTGTAGCCTATTAATGTTATTGCTGGCATGACATTAGAATCTCTCGGTTACACTACACTCATGGGTGTGCCACCTAAAGTGTAGCCTATTAATGTTACTGCTGGCATGACATTAGAATCTCTTGGTTACACTACACTCATGGGTGTGCCACCTAAAGTGTAGCCTAATAATGTTATTGCTGGCATGACATTAGAATCTCTTGGTTACACTACAATCATGGGTGTGCCACCTAAAGTGTAGCCTATTAATGTTATTGCTGGCATGACATTAGAATCTCTTGGTTACACTACAATCATGGGTGTGCCACCTAAGGTGTAGCCTATTAATGTTACTGCTGGCATGACATTAGAATCTCTTGGTTACACTACACTCATGGGTGTGCCACCTAAAGTGTAGCCTAATAATGTTATTGCTGGCATGACATTAGACTCTCTTGGTTACACTATACTCATGGGTGTGCCACCTAAAGTGTAGCCTATTAATGTTATTGCTGGCATGACATTATAATCTCTCGGTTACACTACACTTCTGGGTGTGCCACCTTCAAGTGTAGCCTAATAATGTTATTGCCACCTTAAAAACATTATTATTTAATTTTTTCTATTTTGGTTGTTTTTTGGTTATCTTTTGGTCATCATCTTAATTCAACTGACAATGTTTTTATTAGAGCACATGTGTACATGAAGACAGGACTGATAGATGGTTACTCCATTTTAAGTCAGATTTTTTGCTGTGTTTAAATCTGTGTAAGGTCTTCTACAGCTTTTCCATGAAAAGTGCTTCACACGAATGCCTTCAATTTTGTTAGGAATTTCCTGTTCAGCTGGACACCTATAAATGTATTAAGTTGTCTGCCAGTTAGCAACCACATAGCAAATTGAATAGTGTGAATAATACTATACATTAACACATAACCATTATTGTCCATTTTTGACGCCTGACTCAACAGACTTATTAAGTTTATGGTTAGTGATAAACCAATCATAATATGGGCTGCTGATAAAAATCAATTATAACATTTGAGTAAGTGCTGCATTATTATAATTATATAGAATATTGTCTGTTTTTAACCTGGTAAAAAGTGGCGAGATCAAATCCAAAGGAACCCCGGAAAACATAATTATGAAAGAGAGATTTTCACGGTTTTTTCACGCTATTTTAATTTGGGAGGGCAAACAGGGCAAAAACTGCAGTAAATGTATGGGGAAAATAGAGAATCTTAAGACTAACAACCTGAAATATTTTTCAGTAAATTAAAAACAACGGTTAGAGGGTAAAACAATTTGTAGATCATATGATAAGTGGGAAGTTGCCTCGCTAGAAAAGCCATAATTAAGTTTTTCATTTTTCAATAGTCTGAAAAATAGTGTGAGTCACAATTCGCAAGAAAATTTAGAGACATTTGTATACAAAATTTAAAAGTGCCTATCCTTGCATCACAGGAAATCTATTTTCATCACATTTGACTAAGGAAACCCTTTAGATCTGCTGTGTATCTGTTCCTTGTAACGCATAAAACATTCAGGAAGTCACTGACTCTCAACTTATTAGGCAGCAAACTTTAAACTTTTCCCATACATTTACTGCAATTTTTACTGTGTTTGCCCCTCAAATTAAACAAGGTGACCTCTTAACATGATCATTGTCTTCATCAACATAATTGATTTTAGGGAACCAACCACATTGATTATTTTCATCAGGAAACTAAAATCTTGGACAGAATAAAATGAGAAATAAAACCACCTATCCACCCGAATCAATGATAAATTCGCATTTTTCCATCATTAAAATGGGGGGAGTGGCGGTCTTAATTTTTCATTTATTTTGCCCTTGATTGCACTTAATATAACAATTTCTAAAATGACTGTCATTGCGGTCCACGATACCATCCCGTCCTTTCAATCAAAAGAAAATACATGTTAGCTGACCAAAGCTGACCTCTGACCCTACTCCAGCAAAATCAACCCAGGCCCCCCATTGGCAAAAAAGTAACTTAGGTGCCTCAAGCGGGAAAATAAACTGAATTTGAGCTCTCGAAAACACAAGGTCAGCATTGGTCATGTTGTAACGGCCTTTGCCAATCAAAGCGCCACTAAAAGTGAAGTTATTACGGTACTTCCCCTCCAGCTAAACTCAAAAAACATTGTTCGCAAACTTACCCCTGTTCTTGACCATGTCCTTTTCGAACTGTGAGCAAATTAAATCCAGGTCGTTCAGGGTATTCTTTTGAAGTGCGCTCTTGGCAAGATGTTGGCGTGACAACATGGCCAGCAAACCAAATGAAGAAGCCACCACTTTAATTCCAAAGCTTTGCCACGATAACTGGAGCAATCGGCAAGGCAGGATCCAATTTCCACTCGTGCAAATTCGTCTGAAAACTTGCTACCACCGCTCTTTTCTTAAAAAAAATCTTTATCGGACTTAAGATACAATCACGTTCGTTTAGAACACACCGAGTTTTTTTCGAAGTAAGATCTGGATTGATGCCGCGAGCGAAAAGATAAAATCCCTTCCTTGGCACAATCTTCGATCGAAGGTCAACCGTGAACTCGCTTTAAGGTCGAGGCTGCAGGTCACGAGGTGAAATGTAAAACCTGTTTCTCCGTCACGGGAAACCATGCTTAGTTAAAATAACAACACTTTCCAGATGCCGAAGATACGTGAGATGACAGTCGCTGAAACCGCTTTAACAAGATTATAACGCCTGCAACAACCGCAAAACAAAAATCTCCGCGGGAGGAGATACTTACAGTAGACATCACTTGTGTCTTCTCATGTTAAATTAACACATCATAATTTGCTGATTTTAGTTTTTTTAACTGATCAGCACACCAATAAAAAGTTTTGGACAATCTTCAATCTTTGAATATTTAATTTCTAACTATCAGTGACTCAAGTCATAGATGAACTAATAGACCTTTTCAAAGTTATTTGTCTTACTCGTGTTATGATATGATGCAACATGAATACAGGACATTTTCAGGCAATTTTCAGTAGTGGATCCAGACCTTGAGCTAAGGGGGGGGGGAGGGGTGGGGGAGGGGTGGGGGGTTGTTTTGCTTGCCCTGCCGGCTTTTCTTCCTTCTGTAATTTCTTCCCTTTTTTTACCCAAATTGAAGGGGGGCACATGTTCCCCAGGCCCCTCCCCTAGATCCACCACTGATTTTGTATGGGCTAATGGCTACCACAAACTCTTTTCTCAAACAATATTTCACCTGATCTGACATATTTTTGCCAAATATCCTCATCTTCAAACACCTCCTTGGCCGCCTGCTGGAGAAACTCCCTCATGATGTTATATTCATTCTGCCATTCCTTTTGTGCCTGTTGTTTCAAAGACTGATCATTATCATTGAAATAGTTTGGGATACATGTTGTTACAGGCTGAAGAATATACAATGCAGGAAAACAGTTTTCATCTTTCTTGTACCACCTGCAGAAACAAAGAAAAAAGTACTGTTAGATTCACTATACAGTAAGAGTGAAAGCCTACAGTCAAGCCTTAGGATACCAAGTTTCATGTAGGCTTAAAGCTTTTGTCTACAGGTCTACAGCATAAATCAACTAACTTGAGATAGCTGCTTCTTTATATATTAACCAGGGCAACTTAAGTGAAACAATATTATATCAAAGAAACCAAACAGGCATTGGACTTTTGTTACAGTTGGGTGAGTTCCTGGGTGAAAACAAAGTAGAGCTGCAACTAGGACAGACGTCAAATGCTTTGGAATGATAGTTCCTGACAAAACAGGTGACTGAAGTCCATGAAAACAAGTCTGACTGCCAAAATGTGTAAATTCTTTGTAAAAGTGAAAGTTACTTTAATTTATTATATGTCTCTCTTTCTTGATGCCCTTCATTTCTTGACAGCTGGTGAACATGTCGTGCAGACATGGTATTGGCCATGTCCCTGCCAGAATGATGGGGATGAGTGCGTGAGTGATATCAAAGACAATGATCATTACTATCAATAGATACCATGCATGTAGTCTAAGATAAAGGAAATAAATCATGAATATCACTGACTGTAATGTAGTTTCACTGTTCATTAAAACTTAATCTAGTCTTAGCTACACCATACTTAGTAAGAAGTTCCCTTATTTGTTCATCAGTGGTTGTACTAAGGATCAATTCAAATTCCTGTGCATCTATAGATGGCAGAAGTGGACGGTAACCATACTTCTCCGAGAGCAATGTCTGGTGAAAAAAAGTCAAAATTAAGATTTCATGACTGTGTTTAGCGAAAAAGGAAACTGCTCTAAGATTATAAAGTAATATTGTTACACTTACCACAAAGTTTGGTCCAACAGATATCTCCTGACATGCCTTGATTTCTCGCAGACACAGCTCCGTTGTCATGTGTGTGTCAGTGGCATCATCACGCACGCCCCATCGCATATCCACAACCTAAAGTTGTAAAATATCATTGGTTAACAAACATCTGGAGTCCACAATATACAAATGGTTACAGCTACAAGCCACACATAATTTGTGTGGTCATAACCTGGACTTTTCTACAAAAGTTAAGCATGTGATCTGGGTATATTTATATGAATGACAACTTTAAAAAATTCTTTCCTGTATAACCACTGAGATTGCCTATTATTAATTATCAATAGTTGTTTGGCAATTTACCTGGAATTCATAGCCTTTCTTTTGACAGAATTCTCTCAATTTTGGATAAACAAATTCCATGAGAGCATTACGTTCATGTTCAGTGTCTAGAAAAACAAGAACATTTGTTATCTCCCTACAGAATATTAGAGAAGAAGGTAGAGATTCTTACTAATTACCTAAAGTTAAGAACATAATTATAATCAGTATCTATATTTTTAAGATTGAGCAGTGGCTTGACTCATGCTGTGTTCTTGAACAAGAAAAAACCTGCAGGCCACACTGGTGGGAGACAAGTGATCTCACCATTGTGCCAACCCTGCTTCCCTAAGTCATTAGCTTTTGAGACCCCTCATGCCACCCCATCCTAATTTTCAATTGCTTGGGTATGGATATTCTCTGCAACTGCATACTTAGGGTGCAGCCTCACAAAGTGTTGGGGTGTATTATCTTCCACGAGATCACACATATTTAAAAGTTGTCCAAATTTTGACTCTAACTGAACCAACATTCTTAAAATGATTATTTACCTGTGAAAGTGGAACTCAGGAAGATACGAATAGTTCTTGAATTCACTGGACAGTTTTCTTCTATAAATCCCTGCAAAACTTTCTCAACTCTCTGGTAAAGATCCGACCTAAACAGAATAGAACTCCCTTAAAAATAAGAAATGGATTATTTTGTATCCAATCTTTATTATAATTTTTTCAGACTTTTCAATCACTATTCTATTTGGTCCGACCTGAATTAAAAGTTCCTTAATTGGTGAAAAGCAAATTAGAATGGATGAATGAGTTTGTAAGCAAATGAATAAAATAATGAAGAAATGAATGACGCAACAAACTAGTGATGTGCATCTTTATACACAAGGATGGATCAGTAGACCAATAGGCAGATGGCTGCCATGTAAAAACAGGGATTTCATTAACATTTTCATCAGGAGGGTAACTGGTTTTCACAGGCAGGTAAAACTTTTTGAACTAAACTTCTTCAAAAGAAAAACCTTCCTGTAAATGATAAAACCAGGTGGGAAAAATCATCCTCACAGCTGGTCAATTTGCCAGGTGCCTGTCCCTTAATGACACCCCTGTAAAAGGTTTCAACCAAGATTTCAAATTTTAGACTTTTCTAGTGGAGCCCTGGTGGTCTGAAGGGCTACCAAGTGAAGCACCATAACCATAGTCCTGATCAAAACCACAGGCATAAATAAAAATAGAAAACCATGGACCGAACTCTTTCTTCATGGTCAACCTGGCTAGTAGCATGGATCACAGGCATGTGCACTCTATGATGTCGGGCAACATGGTGGCCACACTCCAGCTAATTGGTTGACCAAGGCAATGATGCAGCCTTGAATCTTTGAAATTGGACATCCATATTATGGTCAATTCACACCTGTCCAAACAAGGTATCTACTAACCAGTATCACATGACCATAATATGGGCTCGAGTTTAGAACTCATCAAGGTCACACGGTTTTTGACGTTGACTGCTCCCTAGGTACAGGCTTTCAATTGGATCATAGGCTCAAGTCAGGCTAACTTATTGTAATCAGCAGCTCTGCTTTTAGGCTTGGCTAAAATCTATATATTACTAACTGTTTTTTCCAGGTACCACAACTGCTGAGTATATTTAAATACATCACTCACCCTGTTGAAAGTTGGACACTTTTTCTTTGCCCAGCATTACTATCAGTGCTTGTTCGTTTTGATGCAACATCTGTTGAGACTGGTTTCTTTGCATCTATGGTTTTCACCGTTTTCTTGGCTGCTGATTTGCTTTTATCTCCAGATGAATGTGACTTCGAAGTTGTGGCAGAATTTTTATTTTCACTGAATTTGATCTCCTCATCCTTTCCTTGTTTACTAGTTTTCTTAGAGCTAGCTACAGTTGACTCTTTGGCAGTTTTTGTGTGCCTTTGAAGTTGATGAAAACTGCTGATTAAAACATAATGCGGATATTGAATAAAATCATTTCTGGAGAGTGGCAAAGAGTTTATATGTGACACATGATGTAGATAAAAATCAGTGTGTGATGTGTGAAAAGCAACTAAAAGATAAAAAAAATTATACACCTTTATTATTTTACTTAAGTCAGGGTAGCCTAGTCAGAATAAAAGCTGACTCTGTTATCAGAAGGAGCTCTGAATTAAGACACACATGATGTGCAAATGATGAAAACACCATCGTTAACAGTAGCTAAAAGTATATGTGATGAGCAAATTTTGTTAAAATTTGCACATGAAATGGGATAACAACCCAACTACCCTTCCTTGACCTCCCCTGTTTTTACTGTCTTTCTGTTGACATTAACATGCCCTTAATTTCTACTGCCTTTCTGTTGACATTAATTAACACCCCTCATTTACTCACAGGAGGGGGAAAGCAAAGTTCCCTTCCCCCTGGCGTAATAGATCTAACGAAGCTCAAGAATGTTGGATGTAAAGTGTAGTGCATAGAGGGCATAGCATTCCTGCAGTGCTGTGACGTGATCTGTCAAGGTTGGGTGGGTGAGGTGCACACCATATTGACAGGGCCCATCACGCACTTATCTTCAATGTATAAAATTGATCAATTCTGTTGTAAAATGCATGGATTGGTAGCAGCAGCAAGACTGGTGGCAGATGTCTGCTCTAACCCCAAGAAGTCTCAAGTGAAGGGTGCTTTAAATGTAACCATGTCATTCATTATTCACGCAGTAATGTGCAGCCATTAATAATAATTTCTTGTAAGCCGCAGAGCTTATTAATTAAAATATCCTTCAGTCAAAATTTATAACAGCAATTTAGAAGTAGAACTTTTCAGCCTTTCATCAATATGCTTTAAACTAGCGATTGAGGTATCCTGAATACAAATTAATAGGCTTATACCGAATGGGCAGCCTGAATAATCAAATTATAGCGCTATTTTAAAAGCTCAATTAAAATCTTTGACAAGCATTGTCTAGTTTCAGAATATGACTGTCCGTGGTGCACAGTGGTTCTCCATGTACTGAAGATCTCTAAAACCCCTGAAACAATGTTTTTACTGTGTTGTTTGAAGTACCTATCTTCGGCCTTGAGATCTTTCTGGCTGCTTGCCCGGGAAGTCTCTTTTCCCGACGGCGTTAAGTTCGAAGTCGCCGAGCGAGCATTCCTTTTCCACTTCGTCGTCGAAACAGCTGTGTTTGCAGTTGATCTCAAAGAATTGGAGCTCGCTCCTGTCCCCATTCCTCATTCAACAAACGCCAAGTCACTAATTTCAAGAAAGAAAAAACAAATTAAAGTACATTACAGGCCTTAAGTTTATGTAAGATTTAGTGTAGTACTCAGCATCACAGCACTAGCTAGAGCTCAATTGCAACGTAAGACTGAGGACACAGCCCGGGACACAGAGCTGAACACAACTGAGCCAACCTGCACCTGAAAGAAAAGTTCCTTCGCGTGCCAAAAGGGTCTACATCGTCTCCTTGAGAAAAAATTTGATGTCAAGAAATAATTTAACTATAAAATTGATCATGCTGAAGAAAGTCAATTAATCACGCTGGACAGGGGCCGCCAAGCGGAAGGTGAACCTCAGTGCTACCACAATTGAAAATCCGAGGAGGGAGGGAGGGGTACCTCAGTCATTTTTCTTCATCTCAACTTTGCGCAGTTTTTTTGGTACATTTACTGGCGTCTTTGGATTGTTCCAAAGTTTCTGAAACTCTTAAGTCTCTGATTTAGTATTGCCATAATTATGCTATAATTTTTTTTATAAACTATAAGGAAAAAAACTAAAACAACACTTGCCTTCCCCTCCCCAGTTTATTTCTGTTCCCCCCTCTGCCGTCCTGATTTGGAGTGGATCGTAATGGGACTGTCTGAATTACATGTTAATTTGCACACGATCCAAGTAAAAAAAATCATTGATTTCGGACAGTTTTAAAAGCGGCCATATCTTTATAATTTCTAGTGCGGGATTTTGGGATGGCAATATATTTCATATCGTAAATTTCAGGATTCAACTTTGTTTATTTTGACTTCGAAAAGTTAACTCGACGCTCCATAATGAATTTCAAAAAATTCCCGTCCTTTAAAATGTAATCAAAGACGTCGTTGAATTTAAATTGAGTCAAAACAGTCTGAGTGATGTTAAGAGCAGTTCACTTAGTCAGTTGTATCCGTATTTTCCTTCCTACGTTTCGGTTTTCAAGTATGGAGGCCCGTTCTGGTCAAAATTGTAGTAATAAAATTGCCCCACAAGTCAGTTTTTTCAGTCAATGTTTTACTTTTTATGAGCTTGCTGTGTATTTTCATCGGCAGTGCAAATTTCTTTTTCGAGGTGTTTGCTTATTTTTTTTAGCAGCCTGAATTATTTTAATTTAGTCAGGTCAAATTTTTTGTGGGTACTACGAATGAAGTTTTTTCACTCGTACTGCAAATTATTTTTGACTGGTACTGCGAATTATTTTTTACTTGTGGTACTGAGAATTATTTTTTCATTGGCGCTGACAATTATTTTTCAAGGTATCGTGAATTTATTATTTGGCCTACAATACATTGCGGGCTTGCGATTGAGGGGGACTGGCTCGAGTGTTTTGACTTACTAGGCGGCCATTTTGAAAATTGTGCGAGTGCTATCCAAAAGAATGCCAAGGCGAAACATTGTCAGAGAAAGAAACGAAAGAGGTTTTCACGTTTTCTTACAAAATTTGAAAGGAGTCGTTGGTGTGTGCGCAAGTGATGAGGTTTTCTGGACCGAGGATTTAATAGAAGAGACTACGCAGTGGCTGCAAGACTCGTACACAACTCTAACCCTTATTGAGCATGACATGACTTCCCAAATGAGCGATCCCCTTCTTGAACATGTGCGTCGTTTGAAGAGCAATGTGCAATCTCTTCAAAGACTTCTCGTGTCTTGTGAAACTACTGCATCAAGTGCAGAGAATTCTGTTTCATTTTATCCTCAACCAAGTCCAAGGATGGAGGGTCAAGGACCTGGAAGACCGGCCTTGAACATAACGAAAGAACAAATAGAATATTTGCGTTCTATACATTTTTCATGGGAAAAAATAGCCCAGTTGCTTCACATAAGTGTATCAACGCTTCAAAGAAGACGAAGGGTGTTAGGTATAAGTGATAATTTTGAACAATATTCAGACATATCTGATGATGAGTTAGATCAAATCTACAAAGAAATAACTGCAGCTGATACAAATGTCAGCAATGGTGGATTTCTCACACCAAATATTGGTAGGAGACGATTTATTGGAGCCTTGAGGAGTAGAGGGTTGCGAGTTCAACGCTGGAGGGTGAGCAACTGTTTACGACGGTTAGACCCTGTAGGCACTGCTTTAAGGTGGCGGTTGGTAATTTATCGTCGAAAGTATAATGTTCCAACACCCAACTCGCTGTGGCACTTTGACTCGGCCCACAAGCTTATCCGATGGAAACTTATAGTCCATGTTTGTATAGATGGATTTTCACGTTTGATTACCCATTGCAGGTGTTGTGACAATAACAAAGCTGAGACTGTATTAAGACTTTTTGAGGAGAGCACAAAAACCTATGGGTTGCCATCAAGAGCAAGATGTGATTATGGGATGGAGAATGTTCTTGTTGCCCAGTTCATGTTGGAAAGAAGAGGCTTAGACAGGGGAAGTATTATCACAGGATCATCTGTTCACAATTGCCGGGTAGAAAGAGCTCACAGGGATGTTTATGCTGGCGTCCTATGTTTTTATGCAAAGTTATTTGACGAAATGGAAAAAACTGGTATTCTTGACCCTTTAAATGAACTGCATCTGTTTTGTCTTCATTACATATACTTACCAAGAATCAATAAATCTCTTGAAGAATTTGTTGATCAAATGAATCAAAGGCCAGTGTCAACAGAGCATAATATGTCCCCTCTCCAGCTGTGGACGAGTGGCATGCTGCAAAACATGAATTCTCAACACACTGCACTTACTGTAGATGAAATGGAACAGTATGGTGTTGACGCTGATGAATCAGTTACAGTGAGTGATGAAGACTACCAGGTACAGATTGATCCACCAACCTTTGTGCTCACAGAAGAGCAAAGGATGCAACTGCCAGATCCCTTTCAAAATGACCATAATCAAGGTCGGAACAATTACCTTAATAGTGCCGAGCTCATGACATTATTCCTTTTCAACGAGGAAGAAACTTAAGAATAGAAGTCACTGATGGAAAACCCTGTTGATGTGAGCTTTTCTGTCTGCTTGCAATTTTGAAAACTAGGATTTCTGTGTCAAATAATAAAAAACTCCGTTTGTTGCTGCTTTTTGGAGGAAAGATTTGAACTCAACCTAGATTTTGACAAGACCTTAGATAAGGTAAAGTGCATTACCCTAAGTGCACTGAGTCAGGTTATTACAAAACAGTCATTTTGTGTCCTTGGGACACTTTGCAAAATTGTATCCCATGATGAACAGAGGGAGAAGTCAGATGTATAAGAGTCACAATAGAAAACCTACTTTGAAAGATTAAAAAATCATCTTGTTAACACCCACACCCTCCACCTCCCCTCAAAACAACTTGGCTTTTGTACCCATTTTACAGTCACCATTCCATGTTTTCTAATGACAGGTCTGTAGTTCTTCATTCAAAGTGCACTCAATAGCTCCCACTTTCATTTTTCATTAACATTAAGAGTGGTAATGACCTGGATAAGTTGTTACACAGTTGCCTCTTTTATCTTCTTTCTGATTCTTTTGTTTGTTTGTTTGCCACAAACAAAACCCACACCAATGAACTAAAGTAGTGAACACCATCAGAATATGAGAATTGAAACCATTCAGGAAAACATTTTAGAGTTCATCAGCCTGAGTTCTATAGCCTATTCCCTGTACTAAGAGTGGGTATTTCTCCCATATAAAGAATTTCCCTGAAAAAAGAGAAAAATGATACTTGGGTTGATAACATAAACATTTTATTAAAGGAAAGTAATGACAAAGTTAAGTAACAAATACCGGGTATGAAAGTAAACTTTTGCTACCTCTTCCCATAGCTGTCACTAAAGTATTGAGGTACATGTATCAATAAGGCTGGAGAAAACACTATTTAGAGATCTCACTTGAATACATACAAAACTGATGCAAAGCACCATTACTAAACCCAACCAGTTGCAAAAGCTAAGTTGTTAAAATGGAAACCCAAGAATGAGGAATATCCTAGATTGAAGCAGGAATATCCTAGATTGAAAACCATTTTCTGTCAGTTAACTGAAAACTGTTCAAACTCAACATGGCCTGATGTTGTCATGAATAATATTATCATTGTTTAACGTGGCCACTGAAACATTTGTGATTAACAACATCATGTTCAAGGGACAGACTTCTTTCAATCGAAGTTGACTTCAAGGTTCAAGTTGTTGTAATGTAAAAACCTTCAAAACAAACTGTCCCCTTTCTATAAACTAACTCTTGACAAAGCATAAGTTTCAATTCAAACTTGTAATCCTCATTTCTGAAAAGAGCCTTTTGGTAACAGATATAATAATGCTTAACTCTACAATAACATTATTGGAATCTGTTAAATAATTCCAAAGTATGTGCTACCAAAAGCATAGTCATACAGATTAAAGAGTATGTCATCTGAAGGAAGACTGACTGTGCTGCTTGGAGATGGGAGATGCAATGTATTAGTGCAAGTGTTTGAAGTAGGGAGGAAGCTCCCACTGCTGGATACAAATCTGATCTGCGGGGAAATGGAAAACCCCAATGCTGGCTCCTCATCTGCGCCACAAACAAATTGCAAAATGTGATTAAGGGTTAGGGTGGTGGATCCAGTAACCCTTCTCCCTGAAGCAACTTCTTTCACGTATTTGTAAAATGCGGCATATACTTCTTTTTCATACCTCTTAGTATTGGAACCCTCCTCTGCAAACTTTGGTTCCAACAAATGGACAAGATTCCTCACATCGAGTTTGCTAGAAGAGGGCCTGAAAAGGTATAAAAACAAACTAAGGAAGCTTTGCCATCAGTTGCAGGACTCCAACTTTACGTAAACCATTTCGTAGGTTGACAATGCAGGGGGAATGCTCAGATGAATCATCAATAAGTTCTTGAAGTTGTTCCTCAGACAGAAAGCTGGGAATTTTCCCATTCTGTAGAACACTTAATCCCATTATTATACCAGATGTATAGTAACGTTCTGCAAAGTCCTCGATGAGTCCACTGTCAAACAATTTTTCTTTGATTTCTTTGAGAACTAACCTGAAAAACTCTTTTCTAGGTCCCCCCAAGTCCTGAGCTCCCTCTCCCATAAAATTTACCTCAAGTGGCAGCCTTAAGTTGTCAATTAATGCTATTTCAGTTAATGCATCTTGAAAAACATGGTCCCTATCTATTATTATAAAGTTGGTCTTTCCTTTTAGTTCTGTTGAAGGGTCAACTATGTCCAACTGCCTTCCATCTAAAATGTGTTCTTGGGCTTTCTTCAGGATGGCAACTGGATTTTGAAATCCCTTACATTCATCAATAATATTGACAGTAATGTTATCAATGATTCTCAAATAGTCAGCCTCACTGAGAGGCTCTCCATTATCTACAGGCTGTTCCTTATTAGCCGCAGGTTGTACTACATGTTGTTCTCCATTGCCTCCCTCTTGATCATCTACAGTTATGGCTGCATGTTGTTCTCCACTATCTCGCTCTTCATCATCTGCAGATTCGACTGCATGTGCCTGTTCCTCTGCATGTTCCTCTTCCTTATGTCTATTTGTATTTGGCTCTTCACAGTTGATAGATTGCACCTCATCTTGTACGATGATGTTCTCTTGATTTACTTCTGACATGAAATCATCCATACTCCTTTGAATACCACTGTCCACCTCATCAGGGTCATCTTCGACTAGTAAACGCACATACACAGCACCTGTAGAAGCAATGCTTTTCAGCAAAATGTTTCCATTGATCCTCACCCCTGAAGCCAATGTCGGTTTCACTAGCACTCCAGAGATATTCTTCACGAATTCGAACTCAATGTATTTGCATTCCTCTGGAAACTGTGCTTTCACTTTATTGTAAAGGGTTTTTTCATTCCACCCTTTGTCAATTGTAAATCCACTTATAACACGATTTCTACGCTGGAGACTGACCTTTTCCTGGCGAGTTGTTGGTGTTTTTTCACACTGTAAACCCACCATAATAATGTCTTTGATGGCAAACTCATTCGATGGACGGCCAACCCTTTGTGTCGAATTAGAGCGGCCTCTACCGCTCGAAGTAGGAGCAGAACTACGATGAGTTGTTCCTTGCATACTCGGGAATCTTCGGTGCAGTTCACTTACCAAACTTCCTGAACTTCTAGAAGAAGATCCCGATTCTGATCCTGACGGAAGGGCACTAGAAGCAGAACCAGAAGATAATGGACTCGAAGAGGAAGAACTTCGCTGATTACTTGCTGCCGCAGTATGAGTGGAGTTCACTAGCTGAGAAATTCGACTGATTTCTGTTATAGCATTATTGGCTATTTCACGTATCTGCCGTTGAACAGATTTATCCATCTCCAAATATTTTCAATACAATTAAAAGATGAAACCTCAAAGATGGCGCGAAGAAATCGAGCGGGAAAGTACTCGAGCCAGTCCCCCTCAAATCGCAAGCCCGCAATGTATTGTAGGCCAAATAATAAATTCACGATACCTTGAAAAATAATTGTCAGCGCCAATGAAAAAATAATTCTCAGTACCACAAGTAAAAAATAATTCGCAGTACCAGTCAAAAATAATTTGCAGTACGAGTGAAAAAATTCGTTCGTAGTACCCACAAAAAATTTAACCTGACTAAATTAAAATAATTCAGGCTGCTAAAAAAAAAATAAGCAACCACCTCGAAAAAGAAATTTGTACCGCCGATGAAAATACACAGCAAGCTCATAAAAAGTAAAACATTGACTGAAAAAACTGACTTGTGGGGCAATTTTATTACTACAATTTTGACCAGAACGGGCCTCCATATTCAAGCCTCGCTTTTTCAACAAAAGTCTGTCTGAAAAGTTTTGAATTTGTTTTTTCCCCCCCCCAAAGTAGAGTTAGGAGAAAATCAGTTTTGATCGCATTTTTGCAGGATGTGAGCCTGCGATATTTTTCGGTTGTTTTGGCAAGATGGAGTTCACATTCGTCGCGCACCTTACAGAGACCCTTTACAGATAGGTTTTGGAGCGTAGAAACACGATTATTGGGCGATTTCACTACCAAATAATATGGATACATATTCAGGAAAGGAAAAGAATATCTCCTCTGACGATATCCTGAAAGCCTTGGATCGGTTTGGTTCGCGCTCCAAAACACCAAGCCCAATCGAAGACCCAGGTGAGCTGAAGCTTCAAGAAGTCTGATAACAGGAATATGATATTATTCGTAATCTGTCATGTGACGAATAAATGATTTTACTCTCTTTTCAAGAACAATATTGCAAATGTTTGTAGCTTCAGGAAGCGATCATTCTCTTAGCTCTGTACAATTAGCAATTGATCCCTCGCGCCGACATATGTACTCAGTGATGTACTATAGTGATTAATCGACCAATTCCGGTTTACTCCGATGTATGTCGAGCACTTGAAATTGTCGATCTTTCTTTTAAAATAAAATACGCTACTTCTTCAGATCTCAGATTGAGCTAGACTACTGTAGCTTCATTTCTTGCTCATGTCTGTTACATCGGTGATTGCCGACTTTTAATACAAAATGAGTATATTGATTTATTTTGGGGGGCCTGACCTCAAAAGCTGGTGACTTAATAGAACTTGACGTTTGGAGTTGATTTGAAATCCGCTTCATGAATTTATTGAATAACCTTCCTCTTGAAATAAGCTGAATTCAAATTAAATTTTACTTAAAAGAAAGGAAACTGCAGACTTGGAATTTCAACAGTGCTTTAAATTAAGGTTTTGAACTGGTCAGATTTATCTTAAAAAGCCAAATGTTGTGGGGCAGACTTTTTGTAAATTTTTATTTTATTTAACTAATTTTTCAAATATATACATCGAAGAGTTTTGTCGATCCTTTAATTTAACAGCATATAATTTTTGTTTCTATGTAATTATTTGGTAAAGGGAGTGTGAGCATAGATTTATATTTTCTGTGAAAAATGAATTTTTTTATAAAGACTTCATATTTGTTGTCAAAACAAGAACTTTTTACGCGTAAATGCATTTCTGAATCTTTTAGATGTGTAATTTAATTTTGCTAGTGTATTGTTGCAGTAAATGTATAATCTTGTAATCCTCTCTGGCAATGGACAATATTATTTCATATTCACAGGATCGTAGAAAGGTATTACTTTTAATAATTCAGTAAACATATGGTTTTCACTCATGCTTGAAATATCAACAAACCGATTGCAGCAATTTAATGTAGTTCTGAATTTAAATTCAGACTGTCTGGCGTAATTCAAATAAAGCATTTTGTTCAGTTTTGCCCAGGATAAAATCTACCTCTTCAGTTCAGCCCTTGTTGCTTTAAGAAAATTTCACTTTTTTCAATCTCCCTTGATATATGATAATATGCATTATTTTGTGCAGAATAACACACTCAGACAGCTGACAAAATCTGAAAGGAATTTGTTGTCAGCAGGCTATAAACAAATAAAAACCAAACTTTGCAACCTTTGGTTAATTATTAAAGATTCTTTCATAGTAATGTTAAAAAAGCTTGTTAATTTTTGAAATAAATAAATCAAATCAAATTTTTTTCTTTGGATGGGTAGACTTTGTGCCGACAGTCAAAACTTAACATTCTGTTTTCAAGATGTGATCTTTGTAGTGACATGATCTGTCTAGAGGAGAAGTGATCTCTTCATTTATATTAATGAGATTTTATTCAAACATGCAAATTTTTCTACATTCCGACTATTTCAAAAACACAAATAGTTAATGGCTTTGTTTGAACAGAAAATTGACTAGCAATTAGAGAAATTCACAGAAGAAATGAATGGTTACTATGATATTTGGTTGAGCTTTTTCTTTCATTATTTCATTTCTATTATATGCTGTATATGTAGCTGGTATGGCTATATTTTGAACATAGTGAGGTTCAAGGAAAGGTTAAGAAAAACGTAATTAATCTTTATGAACATCAAGTTTATACTAATCTTAGAGTTGACGTTTAAATGTCTTCCTTCACTAAATTGCCAAAAATGATGTCTTGTGAGTTGGTTTCACTAGTATCCAGGTTTGCTGAAACACTGCAGTCTTGTAAATGAAGGAGAAGTCACAAAACTTAAACCTAATCATTCTTTGAACTGATCACTTGGATATGAACCTGTTTCCAAGGCAACTTTAATTAGAATTTCTGATAACCTGAAACTTGGGAAGCAGGTGGGAAGTATGGCTGGTCATTTTGTTAGCTAGTTTTAGACTGGAGATCAAATGACTTTTACTTACTGGTGTTTTATCATGCAGTGATGCAAATATGCAAGATTTACCAGTAAGCAGTAGCACCTTTTTCTTGTCAACATAACCTCATCTAAACACGGGTGGAGTAAGGAGACTTCAAGACAGCAATACAAACCTGAGACATAGTTGAGGGTTTGCATAACTTTCAAGAATCCTCCCAACCACCTGAGTGTTTAGATGTCAGGCCATGTAATTTACACATAAAAAGTTCTCTTACTACAATTGCTTTAATGTATAAAATATTTCTCGGGAAACACAGAGAGTGTTCACAATGTCACAACACTGTTTATATACTCTGCAGCATCTAAACACAGCTATCGACCATTGAGAGCAGTTACCTGTAGTTTGTAAATGTTACTAGTTAAGACCATGTGTTTGCCTCTTTCCACCCAACTCTCTTTCATTTTTTGAAAACGTCTGATGTGAGTGTTCATTAAGTTGCCCCTCAGTCAGGATTGTACTTATAAATTAGCTCTGCTTGTCAATTTTCCATTCAGTGATCATGGAATATCTTTCTAACATTTTCAGTTGTGTAGTGAACTTCTTCTTACCACCTTGTTCAGGACCATACTGGGTGGAGAATGTTGGCCCATACTTTTTTTTGCAGACCTTGCTGTATTCCACCTTGGGCTGATACTCTCCCAGTATGGCTCTTACGCTTGATTAATATCTAAAAATACTTGACCTCCCGGATGGAGAGAGAGACATGATTGTGTGAGGAAATTGACACATCCCTTCCATATAGAGCTGACCAGGACTCTCCATTTCGGAGGAATCTCACCAGAGGGGGAGGGGGGGTACTCTACAAAGTTTTATTATGGGAGGCTCCACCCCTCCCCAAGGTCCAACCCCTTACCCTTTTGTATACCATTTTGAGAGAAGAGGTACCCCTCTCAGATACCTTTGCTTGGACAAAGGTAGGCTGTTCACATACTTTCATAACAGGCCTGTATTATGTCAAAGTCTTCTTGTCATTTTCAGGTACATAGCGCTTCATAAATTAATTAATGATGCAGCCATAAGGTGTAAAAAAGAAAAAGGTGAAGTCTGCATGCGAGCCAAGTGGCCCATCAGGCCAGAGCTTATCCCGGTTTCTGTAGCATGAAGCGACTAGGAGTATTTCTACTCCCCCCTGGATGGGATGCTAGTCCATCGCAGGGTTACCCCCAGCATTAAGTTCGCCGGTACCCATTTATACACCTGGGTGGAGAGAGGCACTGTGAGAGTAAAGTGTCTTGCCCAAGAACACAACACAATGTCCCCGGCCAGGGCTTGAACCCGGACCACTCGATCCGGAGACGAGCGCACTAACCATGAGGCCACCGCGCCATAAGGTGTGCCTGTTTGAAATATCTGAAGCCTGAAAAGGTATCCCTTTTGGGCAGAGCCTCCTTGCATAGGCCATTATAGGTAGTACCCCCTGAAATCTGAAGCAAGTCCAATACCTCTTAAAATTTTACATTTTGAGTCAATTCATAACCTGTCAAGTTGGTCCCTTTTTAATTTTCTCACTGCAGATGACCATTCAACTCTGCAGAGGGTGTCATTTATTGATGACCCTCTTGGCACTCAAAGACTCAGCTTCATTTCTGCTGATGGAAGTGAGATTGATTCAGACTACAGTTCAGCTAGCTCTGTAATTCAGGTCTCTGATGAACAGAAAAACTTAGAGTAAGTTTTTGATAACTACTTAGTACAGATATTCCATGTGGTCTCAGCTTCTTTAGCACTAAGTATTATTTTGGATTTGGTCTGTGTGACTGAACATAGAGACTTTTGCTGTAGGGAGGGGATTATGCTAATAGAGATGTTGACATAACTATGTTTCATTGATTTCTGTTTAAAGGAAAGAATGGGAGGTGCTTTTTGGTTCAACTGCATATTACACAAAGGTAACAAAAGATGTTTTTTTCAGTTGCAGTATACATGTAAGGTTGCTATTATTATAAATATGAAAATTATTCTACCTGGAAAATTACTATGTTATACATGGTTCTGTAATTTAAGCCATTACTGACAATCTCTGCATGAGCTGAAATATATTTTCTTTGTTTTTATGTTATATTTCCAGATCAGACAGCATGCCTTGGATGGCAAGCTTTGGTTTTCCAAGTTTAGAAGTGTTTGCTGGAAGGTATGTGACTTGATTCTAGAAAGTAGCTAAATATTTTATGTGAAAGTTCTTTCAGAAATGTAAGCCAAAAAATCTACGAGAAAATCTTGAAGAGTGGTTGTGTAGGATCATTTGGGACAGTGCGCAGTCATTATTAATACAATTTAGAGAATACTGGATTGGCAATGGAGCAATTTGTTTGTTTTATTTCAGTTATTGGCCCTCTGCACTAACCTTGTCTTGAAATAAAACTACAGTATTCAACATTGTTGCAACCATAGCTAATGTGCTACATGTACTGTACAAATTTCGGTCTTCTGTGCATGGACCTAACTACACTCAGTCTGTAATGTCAAGGCATCAGGCCAATATTCTCCCAACACAGCCCTTGTGCTTGCCATGGTTAATATAATTATGTGATTAATAGTTCAAGACATCTTGTTAACAGGTTTTCTTAGAGTGTCTTCCTGAATGTAAAGACGAATGGATAACAAAGACAACCAAACTCCGAAATGAATACATTCAGTTCAAGAACAAAGTAAGATTATATTTTACTTGCAAATATTGCACAATGTAGATGCTGGTAAGGTAATTTATCTTTGATTTTTTTAATGACATAATGTGTAATGATTAAAAGTAATTATTAAATACAGTAAACAGGGACACCATGACACCAATCACAAAAATGACCCCTGTCATCCCCTTTCTTGAGATAAGGATCTCACTAGGTGTGACAACTCCCATTAAATTCCTGTTCTTAGTAATTAATAATTAATAATCAATTATTAGTGATCATCTTCTTCATAGGAGGGGAGTGGTTATGAAAACAACAAAGTTCTTTATTGTGTGTCTGTTTTTTTTGGCTACGTAATTCATGCAAAGGCTTTTGTAAGAGTACAAAACAAAAGAAAGTGCATGGTTGTAGACCCTCCAACATGCAACAACAACAACAGCAACAACAAGTGTTTTTTTGGCATCTTTGTTTGCTCCTTAATTTGATATTTGTCAGACCTCCTAACCATTTCCATCTATTGACTCTTCTTTCAGTGCTTATTTGATCCAAACAAAGGCAAGAGTGAGGAGCGTGATCTTGCCGTATTCAATCCACTTTCACAAGATGAGACTGTGAGTATAAGTAACAATGAAAATAATGTATCTACTATTCTACATATTAATATACTGCACTTACATGAACGAGGTAGCGGCTACATTCTACTTGTTAATCTGTGGCATCATTTTTAGAGTCCTTGGAAACAGTATTTCCTGGACAACGAGTTAAAGTCAACCATCAAGCAAGATCTAGATAGACTGTAAGTACAGATAGCATTGGAAATGATTTGAATAACCATTAAGAAATCTTATTATATGGCTAGCTCCGTGCGCAGGCAAGATGAATCAAATCCTGTGCTGTGATTGGCTACCTGAGCAGGCGAGATGGAGCCATCTTGCCCGCTCAGGACTACCCGCCGTGTCTCGCAAGAAAACTTTCCCCAAAAGTAAAAAGAACTTGACCAATATCCAGCCATCTTGACCTCACACTTGGTCAATAACCCATATATAGTTAGTACAATTTGATTTCAGGGTACCCTAGGTACCAACTCAGGATATGGGTTGTGATTTATTTTTTCAATTTTTTCCCTCACAGATTTCCCGAAATTGAGTTTTTTCAGCAGTCAAAAGTAAAGTAAGTAAAGCAGAGCATCCTTTGTCTTCATTGTTTGTGTTAACAGTAATTTGATAACATCTTCGTGATTGGCTGAATATCAGTTATTTTAACTGCTAACTTGTCCTTTGTTAGGGAAATGATGCTTCATATACTTTTCTGTCACGCCAAAAAGAATGAAGCCCTGAGTTACAAACAGGTACAGTACCTTGAATATATATGTGTAACTTACATAAATGGCCCATCCCAAGCAGCCTAGGGCTTCATCCACAAAACTGCAAAGCCATGTTGTGATGTTTCATTGACTTCGTGAGTGCAAAAATTAAAATGGAATAACTTCTGATTTAAGACACCACAGTATACATTTTACTGTTTATTCTCTGAACTTGACGTTGATAAAGGTGAAGTAACCACTATAGTGAGTTTGCTAAGCTGTGGTTTCAAGTGTCAACCCTTAACTTTATCTCAGCAAACTGGCTTTGGCAGTTAATTTTGTAATACATGTACTATACTACGTTTTACAACTTCAAGTTGATAAATAGCTAAGAATTCACTTACCTGCCGACACAGCAAAACAGTTTCTTTGGAAATTAAATAAATTCCTCTGTTGTTACTACGATATATATAATTATGTCTGTTTTGTTTTAATTACAGGGAATGCACGAACTCCTTGCTCCAATTGTGTTTGTTCTGACCGAAGACACTATGATTAGTCAGCATCTTGAAGGTCGAACCTTGTAAGTTCAGACTTGTTTGTTTGGATGAACTCAACGTACCTTTTCAAAAAAGCTATAATTATGTTTTAATCGCTGCTTTGTTTTCTGAAAGTGATACAACGATGTTTGTTATCGATCCACAGGGAAATGGCCAGATTTCTAATGGACCCAAATTTCTTGGAACATGATGCATTGTAAGTAGATGAGATCAAGAATCTTTTCAATAGGAGTGTTATTATTATTGATTTCAGGTCTTGGTAAGTGTTATCAGCATCAGTCTTCAAGTTACCCTACTAACACTTATCTCGTCTATGATTATTTTTGACATCATGTGTACATGTATGACCTTCCCACTAGTCATTTGACTGCCGTTTTATGTGTTAATAATAAATTGCTTGTTTCACGATGTATCTTAGGGCTTCAACTGTGTAAAACTTAGTACATTTCTAGTGAAGAATGAGCACATGTTTTTTCATTTGATTTGTATCTGTGTTTAAACAGTGAATCGTCTTCTTGTTTGTCTCTTAGTGTCTAATTGTTTTAATTTAGCATTCATTTGCGTAAAGCATAGGATACTGAGGGAAAGGCCCAGAATAGAGCAGAGACACTTTGCTGTTATTCTAGCTGTACCCATTCACTGTCAAATCGGGGTAATAATTTGACTGCTATGTTTTTGTGAACAGTGCTCTGTTTGTTCAGCTCATGGATCAAACAGAAACATGGTATCTTCAGCTTCCAGTCAAAGGTCTTCCTGAGAGAAATAAAGTGAGTATAAACCACGCAGCGATTTGTGTGAAAATGTTCGTCTCGTTTAAACTTTCTCACTTAGGCTTCAAATTTGTAAATAAACTTCAAACATTATTATAATAGCGGTTTTCAATTGCGTGTCGAGAGTAATCAGGCAATTACTTTGGTTTTGGTTTTACTACGGTTTGAAATTGGCTGAGTAGTCTAATTGGTAAGTAATTGGTTTGGTTTTGGTTTTACCACACTCAAAAACCGCTCCGTATACTAACAGTATTTATTCCCTTTAAAAGGCAAAGAAATAAACGAACAAAATAGAAACATTTTGAGAGGGAGTTTTTCTATTTCGTGCTATACTTTGTGTTTCATTCATATGTGCCATTTGTTGTCAGGCAACTGATAACCCTTAAGTTCACTTTTTTTCAGCCCAGAAACGTTTTGTTTTTTTATCATAAGTATACATTCCATCCTGTTTACTCTACCATACTTTGTGTACCAGTATTTTGTGTGGAGGCAGTTTGCGCTTGTACCAGCAGTCGGGGCAACAACTACATTTAAAATATTTTTGTTCTGAATGCAGTGCACTACACCTGGTAGATTTTTTCGGCATTCTTTGACAATTATTTTCTTTTATCACACTTTTTTGTTGCCAGTTTCTGGACCCTCACGTTGAACCATTTACGGATCAAGAACTTATGCCTGTAAGTTAAACACCAGAATGTAGCTTGCTCTTGCTTTAGCTTAGGCAGCGTCCACACCACGCCGGAGGAATTTGAAAACGCAGCTTTACCGTCCGCACTAAACCGTCACGAAAACGGAGCTTTTCGGAAACGCTCTTCAAAGCGGAGGAATTTGAAAACGCCGGCTTTTTGTTTTGGTGTGGACGGAAAACGCTTTAAAAACGGAGCTTTTCGAAAACCATGTCACAATAATCGTGTGATTTCCCTGACCGAGTTTTCCTCAAACACAATTCCAAAATGAGCCGTGATTGTTGCGTGTGGGGTAGTGTGGACGGGGTCTCAATCGGATCTGTCCTTCGTAGGTCATTTCAGAGAATTCCATCTTTCTCTCAGTGAAATTCTTGTCCTGCTTGTAAAGAATTTGTGTGTTCTCGTGTCATCCTTAGTAAGGTAGTCTAGCAAATGACAAGATGTATGGGTTACTGACCAAGTTTGTTCAGTCAAGATGGCTGGATATTGGCCAAGTTCCTTTTTTGTGTGTTTATGGACCGAGACGGAGTCGAGGTAAAGAACGAGGACAACGTCCAGCCATCTTGATCGAACAAACTTGGTCAATAAATGAGTTGTTATATGGACTTCTATGAACCTGCCTCGGCTTCGGCGAAAATTTTTTCTTGCGGGACACAGGGTGTAATCCCGAGCGATGGCGCCATCTTGTCCGCTCGGGTAGCCAATCGCATCGCAGGATTTGCTTCATCTTGCCCGCTCACAAAGCTAGCGATATGATATTTAACGTTACTGTTTGTCATTTTCTAGTCCACAGCCATCGTCAAGAAACTGAATCGAATACAGGAGCACATGTTGAGGAAATATGACCCAGAACTGTGGGTTCACATGAAGAATTTAGACATTACACCTCAAGTCTATGGACTGTAAGTAAATAAAAGAAAAATAACCTTGTGTGCTGTGTCAGCGCCACTCAAAGTCAAGCATATTTTTGCTCGTAAATTAACACGCCGCGTAAAATTACAAGCCACGTGAAATTACGCGGCGCGTTAATTTATTGTCGATTTTCATTGAGTTGAAATTTTAAGTTTGTTTATGGATTTGGTGATTTTGATGCAATAGAGAAAACGCGTGAACAGCCCGTAGAAATTACACATTACTTTAAGGCGTCTCCCTTTTCCTCCAGTTTTCCGCCAGTTACAGAGTTCAACCAAAGAAAAGAAAAGCGTATAGAATCAGTTGTAATCAAATGCATTTGAAGCTTATTAGAATAAAACGCGTTGTTACTTACCTTTTTTAAAGGTAAAAGTGTTCTTTTATTAACAGTCGCTGGATTCGCTTGTTGTTTGGTCGTGAGTTTCCAATGGACGACGTTCTGGTGATCTGGGATGCTCTGTTCGCGGATGGGCCTATGTTGGACTTGGTAGATTATATTTACATCAGCATGTTGGAGGCGATCAGAGAGAAACGTATGGTTGTTTAATCATAATTCCTAGTATTTTCTAACCATAGTTGTTGCTTTTGAGCCACCTCGCGTGTTGACGGTTCTGTATCATGCGTTTGCCTGCGAACAAGTTCTCTTGAATTGCAGAAGGTTCTTCTACTCAAAAACTGCCAAGAGGGCTTGTTCGTATAGTAAGCTTGCATTGGTTGCGGTCGGTTGCGAAATAGCGGTTCCCACAAGCCGCTGGGACGCGTGACAATGCAAATAACTTGTTAATGTAGCAGAACACTTTGCGCTGGTAATGCGCCCTTCTATTGGCCAAACGACCTTATTTCCTTGTGCTTGGCCATGACTGAATCGCTTGTTTACAGTTATTTCGAGAAAAATCGTAACAGCGTACGCGATAATGTTGAAAGGTATTGTGGGTAGAGTTTTTTTTTTTGTATGTTATGGGTAGAGTTAGTTTACCACTGATGGATATCAAACAATGTTGAACCACCGCTACCCCTTAAGGCATTATTGTGTATTTTAACGCTTCTATAGGACAACCATTCAGGAAAGAGCTCTATATAAACCGCCTTGCATAGTACATCTTCCGTTTGTGATTTTTGGCATTTTAATAAGTTAAAACTTATTACTGTCTTTCTGTTGGTGCCCAGTCCTTTCAGGAAGCTACTCGGCCTGCATGGGTTATCTGATGAAATTTCCCCGTGTCTATGATGACGTTTACCGTTACGTTAAAAGTGCGTTGGTAATGAGAGAAAACAAGGTACGTAGTGAGTAGTTATGGGAGCACTTCTTGGATGTAGCCAATCAGATTGCAGGATTTTGATCGCGTGATCCAAATTGATCAATCCGAGCTGGATTTCAATATTCAATTCTCCACGCCATTTTTTTCGACCGCGCTCTATCAGGAGAGAATGGAATGTTGAAATCCAGCTTTCTGATAGGTCAATTTGGATTGCTGGACACAAATCCTGCAATCTAATTGTTATCATCCCAGATGCGCCCGGTGCTAACTTAAAAAATAATTGTTTCATGTGAGTGAAAGAAAAAATCGATCGAGGTGCCGAAGCCGACGCTTAAAAATGATTATTTCATATGCATCTGGCGCCTCTCTTAGTGAAGCGCTAGAGTGAAAGTTTGATCCTTTGAAACTAACCTTATCCATTTCTTTTGCATTGTCCAACACTTGAAGCCATCATCAGCTCGATCCAGTCCCCGGCTGTCACGTGCGTCAGCGCCTCGCCCCATAGATTCATCCGGGACACTGTCTATGAGAAAGGTAACTCGCTTCTTTTGACTGCTGTGACAAGTGATTTTTCAGCGAACGTAACTAGGGATGCTTTGTTGCCATAGAAACCGGGACCAAAGAAAGCGCCGTCTGCTTTCACATCGTTCACCAAGCGATATCAGCAGTTTATGGAACCAACCAAGCAAATATCTGATAAGCCCACAGAGAAACCGCTGAACCAAAAGACGCTGAGTATTAACAGCAATGGTAAGTTACTACCCTATCTATAAGTCTTTTTAAATATACCAAAACTTATAAGACGAAATCTTGTAAGTAACTCCAAACGAATAGTTATCATTTTGAGAACAGTGTTACTGTTTTTATGTACAATACAATACAACACAAATGTTATTAGCACTCCCAATGGGGGCTTTTCAGTACTAATGCTACTAAATAAGTTACATTAAAATTAAAATGAAATAAATCAACGTACCAAGGAATTATAAAAGTGATATGAAATAAGGTAGAATTATGTGACAATATTGTATTATGAAAATGACAATTAACGTAAGAGTTTACCTTGTAATCTTCGTTTAAAAATATTCAGAGATTCGCTTAGCTTCGCTTGCTTGTTGTTTTATTAGTAGAGGAGCTTGTTCCCAGGGGCTCTCGTCCAGCCCGTCCAGTCTCTGTTCCAGCCCCCGAGATGAGAGAGCGCACAGATTCTGGATCTCACTCGGCAAGTCCTGGGAAGAACTTGAAAGCACTCAGCAATCCACTCAAAGGAAAGCTTAATATGACTCGCCCCAGGACCCGCTCCAAGGTTGACTATGACGAACTGGCTCAGGTGAAGAAAACGTGATGAAATTTTGCCTTTTAAAAGAGAATACATTTTGCCATTATTGCGTTGTATAAAATTACTCTTATATAAAAATAATACTTACTAAGTCGGAAAAATATCAAAAAAAAAAAAATTAATAGTACAGTAAAGAGAGACAGATTAATAAGACTAGGAAAGATTGAAACAGATGACGAATTCAAGTGATGTTTAAACTTAGTTTTCTTTGTAGGATCATGAACGACTTCAGCGACAAGTGTCTTCACTCAAATCGGAGCTCGATAAAATGCAGGGATTGTACTTGTACTGTGGCAGGAAAATGGATTCGTATATCGGTGAGTGTTGGTACTTTTTAGAGTTTAAACTTCCATTCTCTTAGCATGAAGTAAACTTGGAATATTGCTATCCCCTGAATTGGATGCTGGTATGTTAGGTCAACCCAAAGATGTACAACTTCTTATTTATGTACCTGGATCTTGGGCCAGTCGTATCTGGAAACAAGCGCGAAGCAAATATGTGAATTCTACTATGAAGGCACTTCCCGAAAGTGTGTCCGAAAGAACACCGAATTGCTGACCGCGTTTATGTTGTTCAAAAATAATGTTACTTATTCCACTTAGGCCTCCTAACGATCACTCTACGCCTCTATTCTTTTTCTCCCATTTTACAAGTACAGCCAACAATAAAACGACCCCTTTTTTTGTTGTCTGCAGATCTTCTTCAAGACGAACTTACTAAGGACGAAGATTGTGTTAGAGATATTGTTTATCTGTGTCTAGCCGGCTTAAAGCAGGCAAGAAATATTTGTTGTTGTTTTCTTATCTCTATTCTGTTTCTACAGAAGCCTTCTTGTAGTTCTAGTGACTAACACGATCCCCATAGAGGAGCGGAGGGGGCTTGGATGTATATCTGAAACTACATTACCGGGGCAAAGATAGCGTCCTTAAATTGCAACTCAAACACGAATTTTATCACCTTTCACGTCTTCGCGTAGGAGTATTTGTTTCTGACGAAGGTTTTAATTTTGTCTACGGGCTTAATGCATTAACGATAAAAAGTAAGGGTTTTTTTCTTTAACCGTATGGGATAGTGAGAACAGATAGATGATTCTTTTAGTAAAGAAGGCTTTTAATGGAGCTCAGTCACGGTATTTTGTGCCATTTTGGCTAGGCACAAAATTACCTTTAAATTGAAGGAAAACCTGAGAAAAGTTTTGTACTAAGGTAGAAAAACACCAAAGAGATAATAATAAACCATAGAGGACCAAGGATGGCTAAGGATGGAGAAGATTGACACGGATCACAAACAACGAACTTGAAATATTTAGGCCAAACTTTTCAAGATGCGCAAACTTTGACGTAGCTCCTGTAAGTGGGAATGGGGGGATTTATAAGGAACGAGATGGACCCTAAACACGGGGCCACGGGGCAAGCAATAGGCTGATAACTGAGAGGAAATCTACAGTAATTAATGAAATAAACAACTTTACCAAGCATTGCTATACATGCATGTCCAACAGGTACGAGACTTGCTGAAAGGGACTTTGGCGTTCCGTGGCTCAACAATGGAAACAGAGTGTGACTTTATGGAGATTGATAACAACATTGCTGCTCGTCTACAAATCCCCTCACTACAACAACAGAAAGAAAAAGACAGCGGTCTGCCCGAAGGTCTTCCTGTTCCAATGCTTGCCAACTTTGGTCATTTTGAGAATTCAGACGAGAACGAAAGTAGTTTTATGTCGGGTGATGGCGGAGAAGAACAGAGGGGTGAATCTACGGGTTCCGACGAGCAAGCCAAGGGAAGCGATGAATGCGGCTTAACAGCGACTGAAACAACGGAAAATGATCAAAAACAGATTGTGGAAGAGTTAGAAAATCTCAACACAGAGATTACCTCGGTAAAGCAAGAGGATAACGGAGAATATCCAAAGCAAAATATTGCTGTTTGCGGAGGGGCTGTTAAGGATGACAGCAAGGATCTGTTTGCTAGTTTTGGGGATGGACCTGGTAATGTGGAGTCCATTCTTTCAAATCCTTTGTTTTGTGGAGAGATTCAGGCTAATGACTCCGAGCAAAGGATTCACGTTGATAATTCAAACACCGCAACTCTGTTTGGATCTAACGCTGAGTGCAGGATTGACAATGAGACGGGCCAGTTGGACAGTCAACGGTCAGTTCTTCACGGTCACAAGGGTACCGTTGTTGACACAAGTACTTCAAGTGAGACTGATCCTTTGTTTAATCCATCTGAAGCAAAAGCTACAAACCCGCTCAATGAACGGCGAAACCCAAATGACATTTCTGCTGAACAGCTGTCTGGCGCTGAGTCTCTTGACCCTGACTTTGTGTTTGTCAATCGCGACGGAACTGCTGAGGGCGAGCCCAGACCCCCGCGGCATCCTCTGGAAACCAGCGACGAATTTTAACGTAACTGGAAAAGATTTTCAGTGATTACAAATTTCAGGCAAATTAAATATCATTTTGTATTCAAATTGTTTTTGAAAGGTCTATTTACTTTGTGTTAGAATTTTGTAATTTTGGACTACTTTGTCGCAGATGGTAGATAATTTTAACTGAATTGCGCTTGAGCCATCAATATTTCAGTGCATTTAGGAAAATGAACTATAATTTTAGAATTTAAATTCAAATGCGTTGAGTCAATTAGAATGAACAAATATTTTGTGGGTAACTGCCCCAGTGCAACATTATTTCAAAAGACATTTCATTAGTTTTCCAGATTTTCAGTTCGTAACATTACTGAGTACCAATTATTAGCTAAATATTCAAATCAAGATTTCCCTTGGCGGGAAGGTGTGCAACCTCGTTTCCAGGGAGATGAAATAACCTGGGAACGAGGTTGGGAAGAAGAAGGAAACGTCTTCTCCAGAACGTCTAAGGGAAAGAGTTTTTGACGCTAGTTAATTAAATTAAATGCCACTACTTTTGGGAAATGAAGAAGCTAAATTATAATTAAATTTTTTTTTTCTAGTTACCAAAAATGTAAACTGTTTCAGGCTCTCATAACTTGGTCGTTTCTTTTTCATTTTGTCTTTTTCTGCAAAATTCTGAGAGTCTTGAACAGTCCAAATAGAATTAGGGAGATAATTTCAAGTACAAGGCTTAGTAAATTGCTTCGTTGGACACCACCTCGGAAGCCGGACATTTGCAGTATTGTACAAAGAAAAAAATCGCCATACACGGTTGACAGAAAATTTAAATGAAAGAGATCTCTGCATTAGTGAGGCAAATTGAATAGTTGTGAAGTGACAAAAGGTCACGACTCTGTTTCACAGTTAAGTCTAAAGTTTTTTTTTCTGGTTTTCTGGTGAGATACCCGTTGAATTCTGGAACGAGATTTCCCGGTTCGAACGACGGTCAGGGTCATTGTGTTCTTTGCGCAAGACACCTTTTTTGAGGGGGAGGGGTGGAAGACACTTACCTCTCCCCACTCAGGAGTATAAATGGGTACGTAGGGTTGCTAGGGCAACCTGATACAATGCTGGTGGTTAACCTGTGATGGACAAGGCGGTGGTGGGGGGGAAGCCATACTTCTAGTCGCTTCATTTTAGGACATGTTCTTGTGACGTGGGAAAGTTTAACCCTAGCCTAGACAAACTGCGTCTTTTATTTTTTCAAATTGTAATTTGCTTCACAACTGCAGAGTTTACTTCAATTAAGAATTAATTTAGATATCAGTAGAAAAGAGCTATATGGATAACCAGGAAATCAATAAAGATGTCGAAAACGAAGTGTCATCTTTTCTTAATTAAGCTTGGCTTAAACATTCGATAAAGTTGTCTTAATACTAAGAGACTTGGCCCCCTTCTATTACAGTCTTGTTCATGGGTTAATGTAGAGGGACAAAACAACTCGGGATAATATAGTAATTTGATAACTTATTTATTTACCTCTTGAAATTTAATATATACAGGCCTTCAAAGTAAATATGGGATAGACTATTTTTAGGACTTTTTTGCCTCTGTTTCAAAACGAGTCCTGGTGCGAAACCTTGAACATGAAAAGGAACTTAATTCAAAAGTCAACTCGTGGAAATCAAACATTTTCGTAAGAAAGAATATTACACCTAATTTCATTTTAGAGAAAGACCAAAGTCATTTTGAAAATACTGAGCCTATTAACCTCTTTCTCTTTTCTAACTTTGATATATTACATCTAACGACTTGAACGCGCTCACTTTTTTAATCTAATGTATCTTTAAATAAATAGCTTGGAACTTTCCGCTTTTAAACGGTTAGAGAAAAAGCTAACTAAATTGTAAAAATATGTAAGTTATGTCTCCTTGCAAAAACAACGAAACTTTATATTACATTTATATGCTAACTAGAAACAGGTCTAACGAAAAGTAAACTCAATATGGTTCTTACCATTCGCAAAACTAGAACAAAATCTTTCAAAACTATCTGTGCACCAGGACTTATCTCGTTTCACGTGACCAATTTCAAACGTTACTACATTATCGACACACTTGTTCTAATTCTAACAGACTAACTGTAGCTGGAAAGGGTTGACAAATCTTGACTGGCCATGTAAACCACAAACCCAAGGACGTATACGAAGATATCCCTGTCATATAACTACAACCTTCTATCTTCTTAACATTGACTTAGGCCTGGGTTGTCGTTGTTTTCATGGGAGTCATTTCTTCTTCGGTCACTTCGTCTTTGTTGTGGCGTTTCCGTTTGAAGAAACCAAACTGTAAACGGAAGAATACAACTCACGTCTTAAACATTTCCGTCATAACATTGACTTAAAACTAACGTTTACAACAGTTGACACCGTGACGCAGTTACCAGTGGGGAGAGGAGGGGACTGGACAGTAAAATCTCACTTACCCTGTAGAGAGCAAATCCTGCAAGGCAAAAAAGCAGCAGGCCTCCTAGGACGGACACGATAATTATCCAAGCGGCCACTTTTCCACCTGCGCCTTTTGGAGTGGTCTTTGGATTAGCAGTGAGACCAATCTGTTAACAATAAAAAGAAGAGATGTGAATCAACTTCCCGTTGAATCTACCACACCTATCTACTGTTTTCCCTTCGGATTTTTGACTTTTAAACCATAATTGGTCAGAATATAATCATAACATCGAATTTTTATCTGAAATCTGTCACGTGGCTCTCATAAGCTTGCCTACGTCTTGATTCGTGATACTGCTGATGTTGCTTAGTAGCACTATTGGAAAACACCGCGGACTCATCAACCCTTGAGCAAAATAATTTCTCGTTGGCACTCGCTGGAACAAGAGACACAAACCTTAACAACGTTGTCTTTTTCGTTTGGTTCACTCACAGAAGATGGCGGGGCAACTTTGGCAGTTGTGGTGAGGTTTAGTGAGCCTGCTTTCGCCTACAAACAAAAAGTGATTCAGAATGAGTCGAAAACAAAAATGTAGAACAAAAGAAGCAGCGAAAGGCGCAGTTTCTCTGACCAATCGAGTACCTTGATAAGGGTGTTCTGCCAGAGACGGGACATCATTTGTATCTTCACTTGGTCCCCTCGCCTCATTCTTCCCAGATAGCAGGGAACCTTGAGGCAAGTCATGTCGCTATCAGATTCACAAGGCTGAAAATTAACAAGTGACACATCCATCATTTAACAAATTCTTCTTATTTTGTTCAACAATCCGACCGAACACGCTTTTTTTTAACCAGTTAAAAGCGAAACCAAACGTGTCTTGCGTTACGAGCATTTTCCCGCGCTTAGCACGGGTTGCATGGTTTGAGGCGCTTGGGACCGCTTGCATGGTTTCCCGCGCTTTCACGGGTTGTATGTATCTTCTTTGAGTTCACATTGGCTGACTGGGTTATTTGCCTTGTTGTGATTGGCTAACCCGTGTCGCAGACGGAAATTTACCCGGTGACCAGCGGTAGGTAGAGTCTGCGACGCAGGCTATGATTGGCCAGATATAATTATTTTAGTTTGGGTTTGGATTTTACAACTACAAAAACGTTCTGACAACCGTCATTTATTCATCTTTTCGTTTGAGGAAAGGACGCTAATTTAATTACCAGTTCGACATTTGACTTCTCGACCTCACGTCTTGATTTGTCCGCGGAGGAACTGGACTCTTGACCAACCTGCTCACTGGAATTGGTACTACGCTAAAAAAGATATGGTATAAGAATAAGTTGAGACATCCGAGTGTGAGTCTTAAGTAAAGTAAAAGCGTTCAAGAGAAAAAGACCTTCACAACCTGATATTTTGTGTAACTGAAATTTCGCTTTACTTCCTACACTTTGCAAACACCGAAATTTAAAGTGTACATTCCCCAAACCTGCAGACTCTTATAATTGGTCTTCACATTACAGCTTCCAGCATTTCCAAGAACCTAAAGCAAAACAAACAATCACTGGTGAGTTACTCCATTTACCATATCCTATCAAGGTCCTAAAGGCTATCTGTTATCTATCACTGGTTCAACAAGCTTTCCCAGCTTTAAGAAAAAGATGATTAAATTCGTGATGAAAGAATGGTGAATGGTGTCATTGGCCAAGCCACGCAGACAAAGCTTAAAATTTATTTATACCATATCGACGACTAAGATGGCCCCCGTGAAGGTTTATGGGAGATCTCCTCGCTTTACCAAAAAATTTGGTTGTTGTGGATGTTTCTTTTTAATTTGTGGCAAATAAATGATGATGATGATGATGATGATGATAAACAAAAGAACATCACCGGGAACTGCAAGAAGTGACTTGCATGTCGCTAAGTTTGAAGGCCGTGTGCTTTACCAGCCTCTTTGCGTGACGTTACATTTCCAAAGATCTTTGATGGCGTCCGGCTGTATATGGAATAATGGAAGGATTTCCAAAACAAGCGTACTCGACTCACCTGGACTTCCATCAAGTACAACAAATAGTTTGGATCTTCTTCCTTGTTATATTTGAACGGAACTAAAATTGTCACCTCTGAGAACTCGATAGGACTGGGTCCATTGTTGCGCACCTGAAAACAGGTTTAAACGGTATGAACGGCCTACATCCACAATAAAAATTCCAGTACGCCGTGAAATCAATATAAAAGGCACAAAGTTCGTTAAGACATCTTGTAGTCACTGGACAAATCAACGGTGGCCTGTACGGTAAGAAAACGCAAGTGTTATGCCATTTGTAAGCTAGACTTCTGGCGGTCTGTTTTTCTCTCGAAATGAGACGGGAGATTATGAGGCCAGGCATTTCAGATTAGAAGGGATTGGGACGAGTTAAGGTGTCCGCAGCCGGTTTTCTCTCGCCTCGCCCTAACCTCGTTTCGTCCATACCGGATTATGCGTTCGTGTTTCCGGATAAACACACGTCTGACCCTGACAGAAAGGACCGCGACTGCCAGCAGTCCATTTGTAAGCCGCCGTCAAGAAAGATTTGAAATTTTTGATTTTTTTTTAATACCGACCTTTGCTTTTCCAAACAAGAAAGACATTGTATTAAGAAATATCTTGCCCTGGCCAGAACAGGAACCCAAAGCTCTAAACGTGGAGTCCAATGTGCCACGGTGTCTCAAAACGCCAAAAAGGCCGACATATTGTTGATACCGTCTACTCACCGTTATGGTTTGTTTTACTGCAGGTCCAATATCGTAAGCGCTTTCGATCGGTTCTGTAACTTTGTCACCGTACACGACTTGATCTGGATTAGAAAATCTGAAAATACCGCAACACTCAAGGTCAGACAGGTATCAATTCTGTAGTGTCTGCCGTTACTCAACAACAGTCGCGTAACGAGGAGCTCTTCTAAAACACGGAAGAATTCAAAATGGCGGCGAAACAAAAGTACTTTGCATCAACACTGGAGCTCGTCAACCTCTGGAATACAACAACACTCCAAGAATGGTTTGTTTCGAAAATTTCAATACAGCCCGGAACAAACACAACAATTCCCTGGCTTCATCAGGGAAAACACTCGAGTGTAGCAGCAGTAGGCGCCATCTCGAGTATTAAGTTAGTGTCCAATCTCTCCAGTTTAACTTACCCGATAATATTCATATCTGCTTCAAATCTGACAGCAACTGGGAGTGTATACTCGTTATTGGAGAGGTCCGCGTCCTGAGTGAGGTCACTGAATAAAACAAATTACAGGATTCCTCAATCAAAACCACAGTTTACCAACAAACATAATACACAACTTCATATTATATTCTACAAACCAGTGATGCCCTGGAGCGATTTTCAATTGAGTGTCGTAAAACCAAAACCAACGCAATTACTCTAGCCAATCACAAACTACACAGACTATCCAATGAACCAATCAAAACTCGAAGTAATTACACGTAGCTGATGCAAAGCGCGGGAAAAAGAGTGCGAGCGAGTCACCGTCGGTTTTGGTTTTACTTCTGATTGGATGGAAAAGCGGCGCGAGATTTTTCAGCCAATCGTGTAGTGTCGATGTTGCCTCGTACTGTAGATTTTTAGCCGTCTACTCTCCACTGGATTTCACTCATTCTGACGAATACCAAATCCATCTCTGACCTTATTTGCAGACTAGGTCTGTTATCCTACTTGTTGCTACAAAGCATTTTGACAGGGCTGACTTATGGAAACGCATTTTCAGTACTTTTAAAATAATTACCTTGATGCCTCAAGATGGATAGTAAACTCAGAGATGTTCCCAGTGACTCTTTGAGTGTTGAATATAATGTGGAATTGTTTCTATACAAAACAACAACAACAACAACAACAAAGAAGATTACAATGTAAAATTACAGCTCAATATTTATACTTTCCAACTTTTGTTCTACTCTTTCATACTTTCCACATCATAATCATCACAAAAATAAGCGTAGAGAATCAAAAACCTCTTGAAACAGGCAACAATGCAATAAATCTGTCAAGGATTATTTTAATAAGTTCTGGGGGAAAGGAGAACAATAAGCTTAATCTACTTGCGTAGCCAGTTGAAATTCTGACCGAAAATGGGGCCTGTTACTTTAGAGGTACTTACTTTCTGGTTTCCTTCGAAAGGATTGCCGACAGTACACTCAGCCTTTCGTTTCCCGTCATCTTTCGTCTCTGTGGAACAAGACACTTCCTAAAGAAAGAGAGAGAATCGTGGTAATTACTTTAATCATCCAAAGCGTGATTAGACTAGTTATTTACTAAGAATTAAGACTTATTTCCATGGTCCTATTCTCCCAGAGGAGAGAAAGAAGTAATTCAAGTGAGTGAACTGCCCGCGACTTAGAGAAGGATAGACTACAACATACTCGCTGACTGTATTAAGAAATAATGAAACGGATTCAATTTATTGGAATATCATCCAATTTGGATCTACAAGTTACAACCTCGCTGGCATGTCAGTAAGACGACTTTCAGAATGTCCGCGAATGTTCAAATTAAAAACCCCTATTAAACACGACGATTAAAAGGAAATTCGCCGGAAATTCGTCGAGTCCCCTTCGTAGAAGCCTTCGACACTCCTCGAAAACTTCCCAAGTGACGTGTTTTTGAAAATCTTACGACTAATGTAATGTTGAAATACGAGTTTTTTCACATCGACCAACCTGACTGCTAACGTAGTCGATTACAGACGGATACGTCACGATGACCTTTCCCGGGTAGGCTGCGTCTTGTGCCTTATTCTCCACTTCCACCATGACGGTAATTTCTTTGACACCACCAATGAGAAGCTCCTTTTGACTCCTGAAATATAATGATAGAATGTCAGTCAAGACAGTGAAACACAGTGATCAACCTCTAATTTCACCTTATGATTTTCAAAACACTTTCAAGTGCAGCTAATGAGAATACTAAAATTCATCAATTGGGGATAGCAAGCTAGTTTCTAGGGTCTCCCTTCTTCAGAAGGCCGGGGAAGAAAAACCCTGGGAACGAAGTTGTTAGCCGGACTTGTCACCAAACCCTCAGGACTAACATTGAAGGAAATGTGACGTGATCACGATCATTTAAGACTCACCCATCGCCAAATTTCACTTCTCCTTTGATAGATAAGTCAGGTTCACAGATTTTGTCGTTACCGCACTTCTTGACAAAGCCAACCTTTACAACAATGGGAAGAAAATACAGCATTGAATGCTATGAAAAAACAGCAGTATTAAAATGCAGTAGAACATGCACAAACAACATGATAGCTACCAAAACAATTCTTACAAACGTAATTCAGAAAGACGGAATTTTCTTTATAGTACCGTGGTATTTATGTCTGTGTTCTTCGCCTACTGACAAAGTTATTTATTACAAATTCTCTAAAAGAGCATTTAGTTGTCCCAAAACTTTGGATTGCTTTCAAGCATTCATATGGTACTTACCACAGCTCTAAAGGACCGTTGACTGATGTCATTGTAGTTGTTCAATATTGGACACAGAGTGCACGAAGAAGTCTTGAGGTCGTAGGTCAGGTCAAATGTTAACGGGTCCACCAAGTTTTGAAGTTGCTCCTTTTCCTTCAGAGAAAAAGGTGAATTTTCTTATTAATGATAAGTGGCTAAAGTAACCGCAGTTGAAGCCAGTCCAGAGAAGAGACACCCCATGTAAGCTCAGAAAAGGTATGGCAAGATAGCTAAGATTTACATTTTTCATTTCTACTCTCAAAGATGGATAAATGGCTATGATCAACTTGACAAAACACTGGGTATGGGATGGGAGGAGGGGGGACGGGGGGAGGAGGAGTGAATGTTATTACCTGCGATTGACTATCATGTCATCTCAGTACAAGAAATTGGACTGCCTAGTCATTATCGCTTCCATATTGCCAGAAAGCGGAGCATTTCAATGTTTCAAAACTGGTTCGATTTAGAAAAATGCACAATTAACGTCATCTCCACCTCAAGCTCCTACGCGACCGCTGATCGCTGATTGCACCGCGCCATTCTCTCACCCCATCCCACCACCCTGAGTATGTCCGCTTCCCAGAATTCATGATGGCAGGTTGAAGATCAAACAAGGAAAAGAAAAAAAAACTGTTCACAGTATGAGTAAATCAGAGTAAAGACAATAACTAAGATTTGTGCCGCATAGTGAATCGTAGCGTAACTTACCCTTAAATACGCTATGTCGAGAAACTTGCAGTACCATTCATTTTCTTTCGTCAAAGATATTTGCCTCGTAATCGAAAAGGAAGTCTTATTATCTTGGAGGAAGAACATTCGGCGTAAATCATGATCGTCTGTTAAGCGATCATTGTCGAGCTCTACTGTGAAAGTCACATTTCGCATTTCTGAAATAAAAGTAAATAAACATGATGCAGAAATGAGTGCCTTGAGCGTGAAAAAAAAAAAAATATATATATTTTGGCTCTGGCTAACTTTTTAAATTTCTCTTTAATCTATACCCACTTTTTTTGGAATGAGCGAAGCAAATATGTTGGGTTTATACAAGAACAACTAACAAAACTGAACAACTGGTTCCTCTCCACCTGTCCACCGGGACAAGTCCAACCCTTCGTGCCCGGGGTTGGGAAATTGTTTAAGGCGGTCTTGTACCGGGGGTAGGAGTTGGGGTAAACCAAAAAATTGCTTCGTGCACACGGTTTATCAAACGTAAAGAGATTTTTTTGTAGGAAGGCCGATAGAGTTTGTTTCAGCTTGGCTGGAACAAAACGTATTTATGTATTACTCTACACTCTACGTAGTATCTTTCGTTCAATGAACTCTAGAAAAGCGTTGCGTTCCTGACAAAACGACTGTTTTTCCTATTGTACGGTAACCGATATTGCCACCCCTTTTTGTAGACATACAAACATAGTTGAGGTAGATATAGGGGAATAGGACGCCGAATAAGAGAAATATGTCAAATCCCTCGGGGTATGCCCGAGGGGATGATAACAGGTGGAATGGAGGTCGATCGGTGGCGCACAGAATATGGAATGCAAGGAGAATTTGATAATGTAACTTGCAAAAGGCCAGAATTAACAAAAAGCGAAAATGCCTCTAGTTAGGATATTTTTTACTAAAGAAAAATCATGGGGGATTTATATGCCTATTTCCACTTCTTTTAGCTTACCAAAGCTGATCAAAGTTGTCAGTCGAGGGAGGCACTTTGTTCAAGATGGCGCTTTGAGAAGGAAAGGCTTAAACAAGCAGCCTACCCACTGGCAGACATTCATCGGGGAATAAGTCTTATCGATCCTTTGAACAACCGTTAATTAACTGTTTAATTTACCAGATAATTTACCAGAGGATTGCTTCTGATTCTTGTACTTCAAGCACACAGTCACATTGACGCTGCAATAAAGACATTTTTTGTGAGTATCAGAAACAACAGTTTCAGGCCATTTCAAAATTACACCGCAGTATAAAATAGATACCTTTTACGCGAAATGCCGTCACTTGCTAATCGCATAGTTTTGTTGTCTTCCAGCGAAATCTGCGTCGTACTCAAGATTATCTTGCCGTCCATTTCTACGATTGGTCGGGCCCTAATGGGAATAAAACACAGAATGTTTCGCAATGACTATCATAAGAGTAAGACTAGAAAACACGACGTACGTACACATACAGCGATGTAAACCAATCAGAGTGTTGAAGCAAAATCATGTGACTGGTTATGACGGCAGGAAAACACGAGACTGTTACAAAGTCACAAACACTAAACAGCGCCAATGGCGGGAAAACATGTAAGCGGCGTAAAGGAGTGTACGAAAAGGCGGGAAATAGGTAGCTAGCGTCAAGCGCGGGAAAACACGCAACCAGTGCCAAAGGCGGGAAAACATGTAGCTGATGCAAAGAGCAGGAAATTATGTAACCCGCAACAATAGCGGGAAAACATGAACCGTTTCCAAGCGTTACGTAACTCACACCACGGTTGATTTTGGTCTTGCAGCTGATTGGCCAAGAAAACAATTTCTTCGTTCTGATTGGCTAGATTTGAAAACCACTCTTTCTGACAACTAAACCAGCACACAATTTTTTTTTTCAATCTATTTGTGGAATTAAATAATTATGTCGGGAAACGAGGTATACAAGTTGATTTGTTACCTCAGTAGGAAGGCCCTGTCTGATGAATACGCACCAACAGCGAGATCTGTACAAAGAGAGTTACATTTCTGAATATTATGCGTACATTCTTTCTCAAACTTTTAAATGAGAGAAAGCGTTCTGTTTTTTTTTTTTTTTAAATAATACCTGGATATTCATTTTTGTCAACATCCAAGTTACCAGAAAGCGAAAATCCGAAAGCCTTCACGCCGGGAGAAACATCAGATGCTTCAATTGCCTACGTAAGCAACAAGATTAATATGAAAGAAAGAAAAAAATAACAGAGGATTAAAGCTACACTAACAGTAGATTAGTAAAATCTAATTACTGGAAGAACAATATAAAAATTAACCAAGACCATGTTTGCATACGAATGACTTCCTTCAAAGGATGAATGATCGAATCAATCAATCAATCGATTTATCGATCAATCAAGGATGTGTTCCTTTGGGTTGATCTGGTACAGGATCAGTGATCCAAGATTCGTCAGATCATGGTGCATCAAAGTAACCGATGAATCCACATAGGTTACACTTTGATGCACCGTGACTGACTGAGTGATCTTGGATCACTGATCCTAATCCAGTTCACCCCCATGAGTTAATAGTCCGTTCAAAAGCTCATTTAAAAGCTCGCTCGTTTCTTACCTGTCTATACGACGTTTCGATGCCATCTTTAGTTCCAAAGTAGATGAATACTACACCCCCCTGATCTTTCCCTCCATAAGGTGCACTGATAGCCACATCTGTTTATAAAACACAAAACATACAAACTTTATAAAATTTGCCACATTCAAGTTTAGTCTTTGTGAGGCTCAATGCACGTATGACGACTCTTCGGAAAATTTTAAAAGTGGTCTCAAAATCAGGCCACATTAGCCAGTCACGTTAAATATACATTCAAGGTTTTCGTTCTACCTGGAAAACCATCCCTGTTTAAATCCCCAGCCACAGCCATTGCATAACCAAAAAGAGCGCCTTTCGTTTTTCTTCCATCCAGGCTCATGGCTTCCACATGATTTAAGGTGCCGGGGGTCTGAAAAACAAACAAAATACAGTTGTTACTAGAGAACAATAGAAATGAATAAATGTCAAAAAATAATTTCAACAAGTGTTGTGTTAACGATACAGCGAATCGTGTGGTATTGCAGTTTCGAGACCATTTTGTTGGTTTTCCAAACTTATCAACCAATCAAAGGGCCGACGCTCAATATATCGGGGTGTAACTACGCTTTGACCTTTCCGTCAACATATAAAGAAGTTGAAAAATACTACAAAAACGGTTTTAAATGGTAGTGGCGAGCTTTGGTACGGACACGCGCTGTAACTTTGCGCGTAAAATGTTCTGTCAAAGGGACCATAGCTACAACATTTTTTTCTCCAAACATCGAAGATGCGACAAGCAAGTATGGATGTTGTCCGTTTACGTAACCTCAGATTAAAATATAGGAAACCAAACAGTTTGTAGCTTTTGGTGGGCTAGAGATAATCAGATTGGATATCTAGAAGGCACACAACGGCTGGCAGTCCTGCTTGTACTCAAGCAGGCCGCTCAATGGAATTATTGTTACGGTTCAGACGTCGTGCTTCTGCTGAACTGAACTAAATTCAGGAATTACGTTCGACAAAAGCACGGCAGAAGCACGGCATCTGATTCAAACTTTTCAGTTAGAGGCGGTTAGAGGCATCCTACCTGTCCGTTATTTATGTAAACATAAACTCTTCCTTCATCTCCGTGCTCTCTGTATTTTCCGTGTCGGTGATACGGAGCGCCAACCAACAAATCAGAATAACTATACAAAAACACAAGATTAGCGGATTTAAATCTACAAACTCTCAAGCGCGTTAATGATCAAAATTAACTAATCCAAGACAGACTTATCCGAAGTAAATTCAGTCATTCAAACAAGTGACGAATAAACTGAAAAAACATCGCTTAAATTCCATTGGTAAAATTATTTTGCTAAGTATTTTTAACTTTATAACATGGTGAGGGAAAAAGCCGCTCGTCCCACTGTTTCAGAGCTTTGCAACAGCCTTAGGAAACTACCCAAACACGGTCACACGCGAATTCATTTTAGACAGAGTAGAAAGTTTTAATACTGGTTTGTTTTATACTGTGGAAACGTCTGGATATTTGAGTCGCGTTCCTTACCGATCATTGTTCAAATCGACAGCGAGAAGTGCCTGGCCAAAGTTGCTTCCCATCTAAAGGAAAGAATCAGGGAACAAAGCAATGAGTTACTGTTTTAAAAAAGAAACACAAGAAAACAAATAATATTAAAAGCGTCCAAAAGAACAGGCCATTTTCTTTATAATCCCGCCAACACCAGATTGTTACCTAGAATAATTATCTCGACACCTACCATATGAAAAAAAAAAACTTTCAATTCCTTTCAAAATTTTAGTTCTTAGTCACGTACATTGATTAACCAGAGGAAGGAAAAAAAAACTATGGGATAATGTCGTGATGGAACAAGATGCAAATTCTCGGAACCAATAATAGAAGAAATGTATCAAATCATTAAGGAGAATTTATTGCTCCGTATATTGTGTCATACCTGTAGGTTCTTGGGCAAAGGGAGTGTAAAGCTTACGGACATTTGGTTGTAGTAATCTACTTCAAATGCCACAACCTTTAAAAAGAAACACAATAAAAAGTTGGATCGTCTGTGCTTAATATTCTAATAGTCTCAGACAAGGGTAAAACAAGAAGCACATACACACAAATCAAAATTGGGCTGTATTTGCTCAATTTTAATTTAAAAATTTCTCATATTAGCCAATTAAAACCAAAGTCATCACTGCTGACAAATCACAATAAATGCAAATAGAGCAGTTTCTAACTGAGTGCCGTAAAACCAAAACCAAAGTTATCACCCCAGACAATCACTAAGGCCACAGAAAATCCAGTGAACCAATCAAAACTCGAAGTAATAACATGTAGCTGACTCAAAGAGCGGGAAAAGGAGTGCGAGCGAGTCACGACTGGTTTTGGTTTTACTTCTGATTGGATGAAAGAGTGCCGCGAGTTTTTTTTGGCCAATCGTGTAGCGTCGTAATGTAAAACAATTACTTTTCGACAATCAAATGAAAACTGCTTCAAAACAATGCACCAATCAGAACACAGCTATCCGGAGCTGAGCGCGGGAAACAAAAAACAAAAGCCCGGATAATAAGCGCGGGAAAACGTGCAGGTGCCAGGCTGCGATTGGACTTTGATTTGTTTCTAATTGGTTGCAAAACCTGCACGTTTTTTTTTCTCGACCCTACGATCTTTTCAAGCCAGCTGACAGCAATACACTTTTGACCGCCACCCAAAGCAATGGTGTTTTCAACACTGGGTCCAGGCCATGAACCAATAACTACATTGTAGCTTTTATATACCGTATAAATACCGTATAAATAAGAAGGCCATTATATAACCTTTACCTTTCCATGAAGGTTTTCAGCCCGAGTTGAGCTCGCAATAAATTCTGTAAGAAACATGAGAGGCAAACAACATTAAAAAAGTGATGATAATTCATAAAAGTAACGTTTTCTAATTTTTGGAGGAAACTTCCCCCGGCACCAAATCTTTGTCTATCTCAGATCTTCTTTGCATCTCAACAAATACCGAGAGTGGGGTAAATGTGAAGATAATTCATAGCCGTGAATGGAGCCATTTTAAACGTAAACTGCATACCATCTTTGTCAGGTGATTTGAAATTCCCCATGGCGACTGCGTATCCTATAAAAGTAATTAGATGACATCATTAACGTTTTTATTGTTTCTTTATCATGTTTATTTATTATTTATATAAAACATTTCCATGTTGCCGTGCGTCTGTTCAATAATCGATCACAAAAGACGTTAAAATTTGCTAAGAACAAAGAGTGGCACAGGAGCAATTAGGCGTCCTCCCCATCCTTAAAATTTTGTGTTTCCCCTATTTTTACACCGGGTTGGAGAGAGGCACTGTTAAGTGGCAGTACCCTAGGGTTTGCTGTGCTCTCTCTGAAAATACTCAAATTGATCTTTAAACTGAAGCTTACTCACCAAAGGCATTAGCAGAGCTAAAATCATCAAACACTTGATTCTTTGAAGATCGTATGGTTTCCCTTGTGTTGTCAAAGTAGACTGCAATAGAACCTGTTTGAAACAAGGAAGTCAACAACACATTTTAAACATCAAACAATTCATTATCGTGAAAGAAAGCATAAAAATTCTTTTCTCCACTGGCGTCAAATTGAGCGTTTTACCTTCTGTCTTCGATTTTGCACCCTACATTATATCAAGCTCAAGAAATTTATCTTCTGTACATGGGCGAACATACAATCGAGCGCGTTAATCACATCGCGCACGACGCCACGCGTGGCATCTCGTCGCGCAAGGTGATTTTTTTCACTCGATCGCGTACCTGCCTTCTTCGTCAAAGATTTCTTTCACGCATTTTACAAAAACAAGATCACCTTACCATTAACCGAGAATCGGCCTGGCGCCCCCAACAACGCAATTTCGCCATCTTTTGACATTGCAGCGCTAAATCCGGCCTCGCATACCCCATCCTTGTTCTCTAAATAATCTCCGCCTACACCATCAGCTGAAACACACCAACAATATCAATCCGTCTTAACATTAGAGTTATAGGCTTAGAAAAAATCCCAACTAGTGGGAGGCGCACCAGTTGGCTATTTACAAGAATGACTGGGGAGTTGAACCAGGCACCACCGAGAAAAGCTGAGTAACAACTTCAGCTAAGTGATCAGAGCTCGACTTGAACCCGCGACCTCCGGATTTCAAGTCCGGCGCCCTAACCACTCGGCCACGCTGTCTCCAACATCATTCACTGGTTTACATTAACCTAAAGCAACGAAAGCACAATTGAAAAAAATCCCACAATTTTATATTTCCAGATTCTTGGGTTTTTGTCAGAGGAGTGTTTATCCGTGAACACGAACGCAAAAGGGCGGTATGGACGAAAAGGGGTTGGGGCAAGACTAGAAAAAGTTGAAATTTTCAAACCCTCAGTTCTTGTGAGCGCGGCACTCATGTCTCCTTGCAATCCCTTCTAGTCTGAAATAATCCCTGCCTGATTTCGAGAGCAAAACAGACTGCCAGCACTCTATATTTTTCGTCGAGTTCAACTGAGAAACTAGTTAGCCGATAGAATACTCGTGCTCCTAGGCTACAGTTGTTAAATATATTCATGCCAAATAGAGGTTACTGGTAATCTATCTGTTATTTCATAATGGCGTCATCACTTCAGTCTCACGCGATGACGTCAGTAAACACCTGATGATTTACTTACGGTTGTGAAAGCAGGGCTGAATGGTGCGAGGAGAAAAAGACAAGTCATTCCATACTTCATAGCATTTTCCCAGGAGCAGTCGCTTTCTGTCCTCAGGCTGCTCGTCATGTCTCACGACGCCGCGAAGGGTGTACCTTGGTGCACATACCTAATGACAGTACGAATGAAAATAACTACACCATATGATACAGATAATTATCACATAGCACGGGTGTTTGACTGGAAAATTGAGGGGCGGTGGGCGACGGGGATATCGGCAAACAACTATCGGTAGATACATTTCATATAAAATAAGGTGTAAAAAGCATGAGATGTCATTTTCCTTCCTACTTTTGTAGCCTATTTTTGTTTTAATCAAACACTGCTTACCAGTAATTTCCCATAGCTTGAGGATCTACTTGTACTAATCACGGTTGCTCCAAGCCATTGTCCTGATTTCTCTTCGGTATTCACCTGTTTTCCTTGCCAAGTGGTTGTTCTGGGGTCTATAGAAAAGGTGGCAGGTGCAGAAATGAAAAGGATGGAGGGTGAAAACGAGCGCGAGATGTGACCATTCCACGACCTGCGCCCTCTTTCTGTTCTCTTATTCAGTGCCTGCCTTTGACTGTGCCTTTTCGCGCCTTCTTTATAAGCCCCCCTATCTCGAGCGCCTTTCGCACCCCCTTTCGAGCTCTTGTTTTGCTCTCTTATTCAGTGCCCTCATCTGACAGTCCCTTTAGGCGCCTTCATTATAAGCCTCCCTATCTCGAGCTCCTTTCGCGCACACCCTTTCGAGCTCTTGTTTTGTGTTCTCTCTCTGCTCTCTTATTCAGTGGCCTCCTTAGACAGTCCCTTTTCGCGCCTTCATCGAAAGCCCTCTTTTAACGCCCTCCTTTCGCACTCCCATTCTCTCGCTCACTCCACGCGTTCCTTATATTTTACGACAATTTTCTCGCCTCTCCTTTCAGAGCGAAAGAAGAACCCGTGATAGCCTGTGCATGAGGTCCCCTCCACACTACACCGGAGGAATTTTTAAATGGAGGTTTCCCTCTCAAAACGCATTAAATGTTTTCCGTCCACACTCCGCCGGAGGAATTTAAAGTGCCTATGACATAAAAAAATAATTGCTGCTTATTTGAAAGGCTTTTCAAAATAAAGAAGAATGGTGGTGTTCATTTCTGGTGCCAAGTTTGAAGAATACTGCTTCAATATTTCCAGAGATATTCTTTATTCAGTATTTTACCATTTTAGTTGCAAACCTCATGACGTCATCATTTTCCTAATTTGCATAATACGAAAACGGCAATATCTATAAAAGGATAAAAGATATTCCAAAAAGGAAAACGCCATTCTTGTTTATTTTGAAAAGCCTTTCAAATAAGCAGAAATTATGTTTCATTTCATAGGCGCTTTAAAAACACATGAATCACGGGTCATTTTGGATTTGTGTTTGAGGCAAATTCGGTCAGGGAGGTCACATGTTCATCGAGAAGCTATCGTTTTCGAAAAGCTCCGTTTTCAAAATGTTTTCTGTCCACATTAAAACGCAAAGCATGCATTTTCAAATTACTCCGGTTTGAAGAGGCTCCGCTTCCGTGACAGATAAGTGTGGACGGTAGGCCAGTCAGGGGCGGATCTAGGGAAAGGGTGCGGGGGTGCGCATCCCCACCGCCCCAAGATGAAGCCTTCTTTGTATTCGCTTTTAAAATTTGTTTACCTCACCTGTCAGTTGCGCCGTTCCTTAGCGGCGCACCCCCTCCTAAGAAAAATCCTTGATCCACCCCTGGGCCTAACCGTGAAAATAAAGCTGCGTTTTCAAATTCCTTCGGCGTAGTGTGGACCGGCGGGACCTGAGAGCATGCTCGCAGGCTAGTGATCAAAGGGAAGCTCCCCGGGGGCAGCTCCCCGAGGGCAGCTCCCCGAGGGCAGCTCGACCTGTGGAAAACTTGCTTCTCGTGTAATCCTGTTGAGCATATCAAATGAGTGGTTTTGACAACTCGTTAGCCTACAAAATTTCCCCTACCACTGTCATCGATCCTGATCACTTCACACTTCTTGGTTGAATCGGTATTACATTTATAAACACTTCCGTATCTATTTCTTTCACGAAAGAGCGATGTCTTGTTTCCTAAGGGAGCTCCGACCACAACCCTGCAAATTAAAACAATGCAATGACGTTATTGGGGACGTAAATCATGTTTATTTTTATTATCCTTTTCTTTGATACATGTACCTTCGTCTCTTTTTAAAATTCGTAGTATTCATTTCCGTTACGCCGTGATTTCCGAAGTATTAAGTCATGGAAATTCTATGTTTGGGGACTCAAGATCGAGGAAACACGAGGGAGGGTTAAATATTGGCACGTATTCGAAAATAAACTCTTCATTAAAATTTACTCGCATTTCATTCATTCCGTGAAAGCAAACAGAGCGTGACGGTGGAATTATGCAGTTTCACGTTGGTTTCAAAACAGTCCAATAGTTGAATGAATTAAACAATGACAGAAAAAAATAAAGAACGACTTATAGATCTGGTTTTCTTTTGGCTTTAAATGCGTTTCTGACCACGTATATGGCACATTACTCCAATATTTCAAGAGGCATCTGTCGAGGTCATTCGTCGATTTAACAGATTTGGTACACAATAAGAAAAAAAAAAAACAGCCCACGATTAGACTGTCGAATCTTGTGTGTAATCTTAACTTGCCGGCAAATTTACGCATAAAGTGCACAAAAGAAAGATCAAAACCAAAGTGCTGTACAGTTCAATTAATTCAATAATCATTGCATGCATGCTGCGCTGCCACAGTTAATCAACTTAATACAGACGCTATCAGGTTTGCGATAACTTGAAGCTATGTCAATACATTTCATCACATCACGCCATTCGATCAGTTGAAGACTTGACAATATAAATTTAGAATATAACAAGGATTACCTACATCTTAAATTGAGACCCAACATTGCTCGACTCAGAAATTTGTTCATCGCCTTTACACTCTCGCTAAAACGTACTAACCCACCCAAGCGCTGGTTGTTCTCCGTAACAACGACTATATATTTTAAATTTTCTGACTTACCAGTTGTCGCCATTTTGCTGCGCGTGCAAAGCAACTGTATATCCAAAATATTCCCCTGAGCTTCCTTTATAGACGAAAGGATCTTTAACGTCCAAATTGAAAGGCAAGACTGCTGCAAAACACGCAACAAATGTCAAGACAACGGAACAACTGCGAACCATCGCTCCTGTTCCCGATCAATAAACTGCTCAATACCCAAGCTAAAAAAACGTGGTGATAACGTGTAAGATTTGAGCGAACAGTGTGGTAACGTCAACTTTTATGTGATCAGGAATATTTTCACCCGCAAGAATATGTATATGTATATTGCTTGTCTACCAATGACTTGTCACCGGAAGCGGAAGTCACATCATCACCTTATTCAAACTTTGGAAAGTGTTTCACTCAGCGAACCATAAGCTTTTCGCGAGGAGCGCTGAACCCGCTGAAGCTTGATGCGCGGCGGGCGCTCCTCACAAAATCATGGCTTCGTCGAGCTGAAAAAGAAAAAAACAAAACCCTTTGGCACCCAGAGTAGGGTTTGACGTGACAAAAATTGACCCACAACTGCATTTTTGTACCTGAAATTTTATGTACCGGTGACAAGGTTTTGTGTCACATGTAAGATCTTTGACTAACTTAGCCACAAAAAAAAAAATATTCTCTATATAAAAGGAAAAAGTTTGGAAGTTGTGCCAAGCCTAACACAAGTTGAATAAAATAATTTCCGGCTATGCCCTACTCGTCACTTCCGTTATCGTCAAACGCACTGTAACGTGAAGGCGCTCATTATCTGAGGCGCTCGCTTCAGTCAGCAGCACTCGGGTTTTGTCACACGAAGAGCTCTGAGGTCCTTGTCATCTTGTACATCTTGTTGTTACGTTCATCCATAACATAAAACAAAAGAACAATAACTACAACCAAACAACAACAAAATTTTTCGATGAGCTGGATGTGTCCAACTACATGTACGTGAGAGCTCTATGATATCAACCGTGCACTTACGATCATTTACAGACAACCAGTCTTACTAACGCTACACTTAACAAGAACAACGGTTTAAATATTCATACACAAAAGCTAAAGTTGACAATGTAAAAAAAGAACACAAACAATAAACAAGAGGAAAGATTTGAAATGTAACTTAGAATTCAACAAGCGTTTTAAATGAAATTCTTTATTTATTTACGTCACGTTTTGTGCCTGACCTCACCCATAACCGAATTTACTTTTCAGCAAAATTGAATATCCGGAAGGAAGGAAGAAATTTGCGTTCCCAGAAAACAGGGAACATGCTGCAAAGGCTCGACTTAAGCTTGTATCGAGAGCGGTCTTTGTTCCAGAACAGCATGCAGCTTGCACTGAAACTGAAGTTTCAAGTGCTATCCCTGTTACACTGTTAGAGCAAATGAAGAGACAAACTTGGAACTTTACAAAGTATTTATTTGATTCATAGCAAAAATAAATGGTATGATTTATTACAAAAATTACAGTTAAATAAACGCGATTGATAAAATATAGCTGCTGTTGCATTTGGTATAAAAATACTTGTGTAACACTATCATTTCCTACCTAAAAAACTGCCTGAAAAATTCCGATACCCTCTTATCATCAAGTAAAAACATTTGTAAAATGATTACAAGAATGTCCTTAAAACTATTCGGTATGTTGTGTCACACGCTAAAAAAGGAAAAATCTAGAAAATGGAGCTAAAACCTAAGGTACCTTTCGATATTGAAGAAAAATTCATTACTGCGGAACCAGCTTCTGACCGGTTCTTTCAGGTACATAAAACTAACAGGAGGTAAAATCGAACAGGCACCACTGGTCACTTTCCCTAGATTAATCAAACTGAAACGTTACCATTATATCTAGATGTATCATATATGCATTCGCATGAGTTATATAGGATATAAAAATTAAAAAAAAAAATGGTGAAAATGAGAGTGGTGTAATTCTACATTTGTATGTTCACGACCATTGTTCACACACGTCTTATCATAACCACGTATTCATTGGTAAAAATACTACCGTCTCGTTCTAGCTTTTTCAGTGATAATAATTTTGCAACTTGCAAAACTTAAAATTCTTTCCAATAATATCGATTTGCGACCAAACTTATCAAGGTTCTGAGAGTTATACAAATGATATGTGCCAAATTCTCCGTATTAGTGCTTCGTTAAACACTGAACGCGGCCAATCAATTTTTCCGCTGACCTCTTATGAGACGTTCTCCATGCAGAGGAAGGTTGGATTTTAGCTACCTCTTCTCCGCGCTTAGTCCGAAAGCGACATTTCCCTCTTTGGTAAGCGACCATATTCCGATTGTCCAAAGCACGATTAAGTTCTTTAGCTCAGTTTTGGAAAGGATTACGAGATGTTTTGCCTACACTTTTTTGCGTAAGTTCAATTCTGAATTGAACTTACGTGAAACTCCACGAAACGGCTGCGCAAAAACACTGTTAGACAAGAGAAAGCGTCGAGTGACGTTTAATCCTGGATTAGCGGTAATAATTGAAAGGAGGAGGCTGAAATTCAGTCGACTAATAAAACAAAAAAAAAAACAAAAAAAACAAATACTATCAATCAATCAATTTTTTGCAATGTTTTCTTGGGCGATCGCACGAGCGCTCAGTGGCGCTTTGATTCCCTAACAAGATTAGAAAGCCTACAAAAAAAACTTAATCAAAACTTTAAACGAGTGTCAATCAAAGGTTGGTGACGTTACGCTCCACCACAACTGAGTCCCGGATGAAGTCAGTTGAAGTTTGCAAGAGTATCTCTTGTAAAGTAATTATTACTAACTTTGTTTAAATTTCAAAATAGCTACAGAAACCAACACATCCTCGTCTGTCTCGCCAAGATGAGACATGTTTTACTTAACAGTCATTTCCGTGGTGTCCGGGCCAGATATGTCCTTTATTCGTTTTCGTTTGAAAAATCCCACCTGAGACATAAACAAGAAGGGTGGAAATTAGTGAAAATTCAACAACACTACAAGAACTCATAATTTTACCCTGGAAGTAATAGAGCAGGTTTCAATTGAAGGTCGTAAAACCAGCACCTTAGTAATCACTCTGATCAATCAGAATGGACACGCCACGACAAGCCAGTGAGCCAATCAAACTCGAAGTAATTACATGCAGCTAACGCAAAGCGCGGGAAAACGAGAGCGAGCGAGTCACGATTGGTTTTGGTTTTACTTCTGATTGGATGAAAAAGTGGCGCGAGTTTTTTAAGCTCATCGTCAGTGAAGCAAAGTTGATGCAAAACCAACTTTTCGACACTCAAATGAAAACTGCTCTATGCTCTTTGTTAATTCACTAAGTCAAAAATAAACTCTAAATTTTCGATTTACAGCAAAGCTGAACTTTTAAACGTTTGAGTTATCCCAGTCTCTTCCACGGCCATTCTTCAAATTGTCACGTAACGCTTTCTTCTGGTTTCCTAGAGGACCCAGAGGAAGAAGTACAGAAAGATGTAGCACTTTCTAAGCAAGCGACAAATTTTTGACATGACTTAGAACTTCAAGTCTGTTCGTGCATAAAGCAATGACAACGTAGTCGATGACTACTGTCACGATAAGAACGCGTTACATTTTTTGATCCTTGTTCTTCAGTCACGCATCACGCGAGGTTTGTGGCGGCCATTGGTACGCTTTCATCCATCGGAGCCGAGATGTCTTTTGCTCGTTTCCTTTTGAAAAATCCAAGCTGAAGAAAAAAGTCAAAAATAAATCACAAGCCTGCCAAAGGATGGAGGTGATAGCGAGGCAAAGTTCTGGAGAATAGTTGATAGAGATGTAGTCCATGACATGCAGAGGAAGAGGTGATCGAATTTGCGACGGTGTATAGTGAAGGATGATGATGACGCCATATATATATATATATCGTTGCGATCCAGTTCACACTAGCAAGAGCGGTTATTTAGCTTCTTGTTTACACGAGCCCTTCACCACTGATGCCATATGTCATTTAGCTTTCTGTTCACACGAGCTCTTCACCACCGTGTTATATGTGATTTACCTTTCCCTTTAGATGAACCCTTCACCACTGATGCCACATGTGATCTAGCTTTCTGTTTACACGAGCTCTTCACCATTGATAAGTTCTGTTTACACTAACAAGGCTAGCCATGGATGATTAACATATCTGTTCACACTAGCCCTTCACCACTGTATTATATGTGATTTATCTTTCCCTTTACATTAGCCCTTCACCACTGATGCCACAAGTGATATAGCTTTCTGTTTACACGAGCTCTTCACCATTGATAAGTTCTGTTTACACTAACAAGGCTAGCCATGGATGATTAACATATCTGTTCACACTAGCCCTTCACCACTGTATTATATGTGATTTATCTTTCCCTTTACATTAGCCCTTCACCACTGATGCCACAAGTGATATAGCTTTCTGTTTACACGAGCTCTTCACCATTGATAAGTTCTGTTTACACTACCAAGGTTAGCCATGGATGATTAACATATCTGTTCACACTAGCTCTTCACCACTGTATTATATATGATTTATCTTTCCCTCTACATGAGCCCTTCACCACTGATGCCACATGTGATTTAGCTTTCTGTTTACATGAGTCGTTCACCAATGATGCCACAAGTGATTTAGCTTTCTGCTCACACGAGACCTTCACCACTGTGTTATATGTGATTTACCTTTCCCTTTACATTAGCCCTTCACCACATGTGATTTAGCTTTCTGTTTACACGACCCCTTCACCATTGATAAGTTCCGTTTACACTAACTAGACTAGCCAAGGATGACTGACATATATGTTAACACGAGCCCTTCACCAGTGTTATTTTTGAGTTATCTTTTCCTTCACATGGCATTCTTTACTTATGTACTAATGTTCTTTAATTTAGGCTTTGTGATCCAGTGACACTAGCTCCACATTTTAAGTTTCCAATAGCCTACTTAATATTTACTCCCTTAAAACATTTCATTATAAAAGTTTTACAGCAAGCTCAACTTTACATCTAAATTAAATGTATCGACTTTAGTCAAGTACGTTTGTTTTTGTGCTGCGAGGTATATTGGAAGATTTCGAATTTATGTGAAAAATGATCGATGAAGCCGCCAGTGAGTTAATTTAATGAACAATAACAAATTATTAGGAAGGTGAAGTCTGCATACGAGCCGAGTGGCCCATCAGGCCGGCGCTTATCTCCGGTTTCTGTAGCATGAAGCCACTAGGAGTATTTCTACTCCCCCCTGGATGGGATGCTAGCCCATCGCAGGGTTACCCCCAGCATTAAATTCGCCAGCACCCAGTTACACACCTGGGTGGAGAGAGACACTGTGAGGGTAAAGTGTCTTGCCCACGGACACAACAAAATGTCCCTGGCCAGGGTCTCGAACCCGGACCACTTGATCCGGAGACGAGCGCACTTACCATAAGGCCATCGCGCCTCCGCTTACAAATTATTCATATTAAAAATACACTGTACAGCTACTTTGTTGTCAGCAGTAAGAGTCTTACCTTCCAGAGGACAGCTGCCGCACCACCCAACAAAAGAACTCCACCGAGAACAGACAAGAAGATTACCCACCAAGGAGTTTTCTTTTTCTGAGTTTCTTTTTGAGCTGGCTTGGCCGTGGTTATAATCTGGGAGAAAAAGATTACTCGAGCTTTAAGCACCTAGCTAGAAATATTGTACTGAATTCTTCTTGCGGCACTTTCGACTAAAATTTGTTCTAATTTATTTCGCGACATCTTCCAATGTGTGTCACTTTTTAATCAGTCCCAGAGCACAGTAAAACAAAACTAATGCAATTCAGGATAAAAAGCAATTGAGAGTTGAATAATGTTGCAGTTGAATCTCAAGCACTGCCACGGTATTTTGAGTTATTTTGGCCAGGTACAAAATTACCTTTATAATTACGATACCTACCGTTGTCTGGTCATTGTTTACATCAGGCTGCGTGATTTGACTGGGAACTTTAATCTTTGCAGTCGTCTCCAGGTCTACCGCTTCAGGAGGATCAAGTTCCTGTCGAGAGAAATCCGTCATGGTAAGATTTACATGCTCAACCCGAGGAGCCGGAGGGGTGGGGTGGGGGGGGGGGGGGCGGGAAGGGACACCCATACGAGCTTTATTCGACGCCTTACAGATCCTACTTGAAACGGAATAGTCTCGATTACCAGCCGCCGTTCAGGAAAGGAGCCTAGAAACAGAAACAAAAGCGTTTCCTTTTTTATTATTTCTTCCAGTGCACCCTAAATGATACTGTGACAGGTAAAAGTGGTGGCGTGTCGTCACCAACACCCTAACTGAAACCAGAGTCCTTGATTTACACCTCCAAGCGAGACGAGGAACATCCCCGACTTTTCCATATGGGAGTCCCCACACGGGAAGCTCAACAGAAAACGAAAACATAGGCTGTAGGAAATGAGGTGGCCGGAGATATTTCCTGTACAGCTGTCACACATTCAACGAGTTTCGTTTGCAACTGTCACGCGATCAATCATAGTTGCTGACTGATTGTCAAACCTTTCTTCAGTTTAATGCTAATTCTGAAAATTTGGTGTTACGCCAAGACAATATCATCTGGTTGATAAATTTCTACATTTTCATTACCTGTTTCCTGACAATGTATGGATAGTGTAGGGGGAAATTAAATGTTAATCAAACATGAGAAGTCAAACCTTGAGAAGTGTGTTTTCCCACAATCGAAACGTAAGCCTGATGTCCACTTTGTCACTCGTCTTCAACTGACCGAGGTTACAAGAGAACGAATTACAGCCCACCGTACGACAGTCCTGCAAATAAACACCTCTTATTAATCGAGTTCCATGTCCTGCTATCATCTCCCGCCCTTAGCCTGATCCCCGGGCAAGAGTCTCTCGCCCGAGGATTAGGCCGAGGGCAACAACAACAACAACAACAACAACAACTACAACAGCAACAACAACAACAACTACTACTTTATTTGTACTCATTCAGCTAGAAATTAAATGAACAAAAATAAGTTTAAAATAAGAAGAGTACATGGCTGCCCGAAATAACCTTAATGGGCTAATAAGACTGGGCAGCAATCCTTAGTGATTTAAAGCAATTATTATTTATTTGGGTCAAATAAGAAGAGAAAATAAGAAAAAGACATGGAAGAGTACACATAGCACATACATACACAAAGACCGATTATGCATAGAGATTTAGTGAAAAATAATCCAACTATTTGAAAATTTGAAAGCGAGAATTCCCGAGAGTATCATCACATGGTCTGAAATGGGGCAACAAACCGGCCAAACTCAAAAGGTCTATACTGTCGACAATGCGGCGGCTTTCCTGTAATCAGATTGGCTGCATTTTCTATGGCATGGTATAAAATCTAAGGGTAACTGGGAGCATGGAAAACTTAGTTTGGTAACAGATTAATTAGCAGAGCCTTAAAGGAGCTACGTTACGATTTGCGCATCTTGAAAAGTTTAGCCTAATGATTTCAAGTTCGCCGTTCGTAATCCGTGTAAATCTTATCCATCCCTAACCATCCTTGTTCCTTTATGGTTTATTATTATCTCTTTAGTGTTTTTCTATCTTAGTAAACTACTATTTTCAGGTTTTCTTTAATCTAAAGGTTATTTTGTTAATGGTCAGAATAGCGTGACTGAGCTCCTTTAATACAAGATTCTTGCTACTTACCAGCATCTTGTTATCAGTGTCACGGCGCTTGCGTGACTGTTGGTTGTCTGGTTCAGCTGTGTCATTCGATGCCTGATTAGAAAGAACAAAAAAATAACAACAAAGTTAAAAAACAACCAAATCACAGAAACACTAAGACAAAGATTGATCGACGGCGCTGTTAGTTTTAGAGTGAGCAGTGGTGAGTCAATTTTACATGTCGCATGCATATACTGCCTCCTTATTCAGAAAATACTTTTTATTTTTCTGGGGAGGGGTGGGGGGAGGGGGGAAGTGGGGAAAGCGAACTCGATATCCCTCAAGTAATATTTCCTAAGTTGTTGAAATACCTATAAAGTGAATTTTTTTTCAAGATAACTTTGAAGTACACTGTTTGAAATACAAAATACCAAAATTTGAGAAGCATGCGATAACAATTTATTGCTTTTACAAGGGCGCCAAAGCGCGCCAAGTTAAGGTATTTTACCATCAAGAATGGCATTCGAATCGCGCGACCAAAACGACACGTGACATCAACTTTTGACGTTAGTTTGTGTGATAGAGATCAAGCCAATATGGCTGAAAGGAAGAAAACTGAGCAAAGGAGGAAGATATAGCGTTGCTGATTCATACACGTAAGTAAACACGTTTAGCCGGATTTCCTCAATTATAAACGGTGATACTGCATGGACCTCAATGTTCTATGGACACAAACAAGATAGAAACTCAAGAGTCGCACAATACCCGCCATTTTCTAAACTGTTCCCGTGTATTAGAGTGATATATAACGTTCTCACTTGATTCTTGCCTTACCTTAATATCCAGGGGGTTGACCTTGGCGTTACAGCTCCCTGAAGCACCCTCAAGCTGAAGGTTAAAACACAATGAAAATAACACTGTCACTTAAGAATGCGTGACACAAGATAACGTTACCAAAGACTGCGTGATATGAGAAAGCGTGCGGTACACATTAGTTTCCACTCGCATTTTTCACTTACTTCAACCTGCAGGAGATAGAGGAGATAGCTGTCGGGCTTGGATGATTGATAACGGGCAGGAAAATTCACCGTCACCACTGAGCCGTCCACAGCACTGGGACCCTTGTTTCGAATCTGAAACAATACATTTTTAAATATTACATAAGGTTGAAGCATGCAATTGATAGCAAGCGCGGGAAAACGTGGAACTGGTACTTAACGCAGGAAAGCAAGCAATCGATGAAAAGCGCGGGAAAACGTGTCACTCTTCCAAGCGTCAACTTATCTGCTCTGATTGGCTCGTCAAGTTGCGAGACATTCACAAGCAAAAAACCCAAGAAAACGCATATCATTATCGAGTGCGACTTTAGACAGCGATGAAGCAAACTCTGAATTGTACTTACAGACAACGTCTGAATCACTTCTGGTCCTATGGAATCCAAAGATTTTGTGACTTCTTCTAATCCCCTCACCGCACCTTGATACACAACCTGTCCGTGTTTTGAGGTACTACAGAAAAGAGATATTCAGCAGTCAACCGATTGGTCCGGACATTACATAATTTCCATCACATCTAGAGGAGATGAAGGGTTAGGGAGTTATTTCCAAGCCTGGCAATCCCTATCAAGTTATTTTTCTTGCCATCAGCTTGGGCGGTTTGTTGCCCCACTTCAGACCATGTGATGATAATCTTGAGAATTCTTGCTTTCAAATTTTCAAATGGTCACGTGTATATGAATAATTCTTAGTTCGTATAGTGTGATCGTCCGGATGAGTGTAGTTCTAAAAGGAACTGTTGTTGGTGACTGACGTTTCGACAACCTGAGCGGAAGTCATCTTCAGAGTCAAGTGAATAGTGTTTGTCAGTCGATGATGTTATAAATCTGGTCCGTTGAACGTGATTGGTCAGTATTGGTCAGTATAGGTCTGGTCCGTTCAACGGACCAGACTTATAACACCATCGACTGACAAACACTATTCACTTGACTCTGAAGATGACTTACGCTCAGGTTGTCGAAACGTCAGTCACCAACAACAGTTCTTTTCAGAGCTACACTCACCCGGACGATCATACTATACGAACTACTTATACTCCTGCGTTCAAACCATTTACAATAATTCTTAGATGGATAAAAGAACAATTCTCTATAGAATATCACCTGGTTTGTAATGGGAAAACAAACCGCCCAGGTTAAAAACGTCTATTTATACACCTGGGTGGAGAGAGGCACTGTGGAAGTAAAGTGCTTTGCACAAGAACACAACAAAATGACCCCGACCAAGGCTTGACCCAGGGCAGCAACAAGCTAACATTAACAATCCAAGCAACGAGTGCTTTACAAAAAATCTACAACATGTAAACCTTATACATTAAATGAAAATATACCCTCTGATTTCAACATCCGCTTCAAACTTTACAGGGATGGAGAAAACTTTCTTGTTGTCCTTGTCGTTGGCATCTTTATCTTGGCTGCAGAGTAAAAAAAAAAGGTCTCGATCAGTACAAGCTCAAAAATATATTCTCCTAAAAGGTTGATAAACATGTTTGCAATGCAGTTCTGAGAATTTACGTATGCATCATGATCAAGGCGAAATTTAAACTTTCGACAGTGTCATATTTGAGTCATCGAACGAAACAATATTTTTATAAAAATGCAGTGTTCCACTTTTAGACATGCATTTCCAACAGATCGGGCCAACTCAAATTCGAAAAAATGACTTTTCAATGAAAAAGAAAAATATTTTTCTCGTCATGTTGCGTTTTACATGAACTTTATAACAGAAAAACACAAACAGATAACAAAAATTGAGGCCATAAGAACACAATCAAATAGGTACCTTGATGCAAGTACTTCTAACGTGAAGCTTTCTTTCACAGATCCTGGTGAAAACTTGATTCCAAACGTTTTCTAAAGCAAGGCAAAAAACATTCTTTTACTAAAAGTACAATTAATAATACAGTAAACGCTGTTGGAAAGCTACCACTTCTAAATGACGTCACTAAAATACGTCATGTTTCTTAGCAACACCGCTTTTGGATATCGCGGCCTCAGTCTAACTCCCACGTTCTATAAAGACACTCAATCTTCCGACTGATTTTATATCATACAAGAAACAGTGAAATTACTTACACTGGATTTTCCTAGAAGGGGATTTCCCACGTTGCAAGTTACCGTCGCTGTACCATTGTCAGGGTCGCTCCGCTCACACTCTACAGGCTGAAGAACAAGGGCATCGGTCAATTAAGAAATAGGAAACATGTACCGTGTTTCAATTAAGTTATGGAAACACGAGTTGAAGATTGGGAGAACGAAAAATGTTGTGGGAACACCAGCCGACAAATTTTGGGATTTAGTCTTGAATTATAAATGCCCCAACAAATGGGTTTTTTTACTTTTTTCATGGCTTTATTTGTGATTTTCTTGAATTTCCTTCGGTGAAATCTTCCAAAATTTTTACAGCACATCGCATCCTGCGGGATACGAATTTTAAACACGAAAAAGTAGATTTTTTACTGGTCGTTTTTTTTTATTTTTACAAATTTATGTCTTTTACCGCTGGTCTTATAGATTTCCCTGAAAAACGAGCTCCGACTAGAGTAAAATATCTACTACCAGTTGGTAGTAATTTTACCGAAGGAAACGCAGGAAAATTAACTGTCAGTTTTGCTTTAGGTGCTCAAGTTGACGTCATAAAATATCGAAAAAACACTGACGTGTTCCTTCGGGCATGCGCAGATTACTTGAGCTTTCGTCCTCAGCGCGCGTGCGATCGTAAAACTATAGGGACGATTTTAAACCAATCAGCGCGCGCAGCTTCTTTGGGCTACAATATACGACACGATGTAATCCACATGAAAAGAGGACTCTCCAAAGACCTCACTCCAATGCCGATTGCACGCTAACCCTCCTAGTTATATAACTAGTCTTGCAGCGACGAGCTCCGGGGAGTTAAAAGCCATCGTAACGAAATAAAGAACGGGCACAGCTTTGAACTGATGAGTAGGGGTCAGCTTGTGCCGCAAATTGCACTTCATGTTATATATTATCCTAAAATGTCACTGCTGCGCCAGATGAAGTAGCGACTTCTCCGGTCAGATATTGAGTACCTGCCTCATAATGTAAAGAAGAAAATTGACAATTATTGTCACGAAAAAACATATCACTGGTTGAGAAAATCGTTTCACCTACTACGTCTCCAATAACTTGACTACGTGAGAACTTCAGTACGTAAGCGATCATGAAAGCCTTATGCAATGGTCAGCGGATGTTAGCGGATGTTCGAAATGCCTAATAGATGCTTTTCATAAATGGCTGCTAATTAGGAGAAGCGAAGGAGTGAAATTCGCCCCATACCTGCAACTTGGAAAATAACTATTGATTTACTTATATGACACTGTAAAAAGTACCGTGTACATAACACGTTCAGCTTTTGTTACAGCCCATTATATACTTTATTACTAGTTATATTCAAAGGAGCTCAAGTGTTCCACCCAAATAAGTTTGTTGATTATACGTAAATTAATGATTGTTGTAAAATTCATGCCGTATCACGCAACTTCCATGTCCTGAAAATCATTTTGACCACCCTTGTCACATGTATTATACGAACATGCTCGTTTTAACAAATGTCGCGAGTTGGCTTATAGAGCCTTTGATTTTACCTGGATAGGTCCTATGTAGTCCAGGTCTGTCGGGTGTTTCAAGCTGATCTGGGAATAGTATGCGGAGTCTTCAGCTTTGTTTGTGACAGTAAGCATCACCGTGAAATCCTGGACAACACCAATTCTCAATTCTTTGAGGTTACTGTGGCAAAAAAATTTATTGTTTTAAAAAGATATTAACACACTCGTCATGACTGAAAACTGAAAGATTATTATTTTACAAACATCGTGAATCTTGCAAACAAGTAATGTGAAGTTTTCTGACCACATTTTGCCTTTTGTGTTGACAGGGTCGAGCAATCCATGGTCATCCATGAACGAAACAAAAATTCCCTGACCTTTCCCTAGGTAGAAAACAACTTGCTGTGACCGTTGTGAGAGTGAGCTATTGAAAACGACGTCACTCTATTCTTGAAATTTACTTGAACTCCGTATGAAGTCCGTAATAGGACGGTCTTTCTAACGAAACTTATTACATGTTATCATCAAAACCAACAGTAGCTTCATCATTCACAGAATTTTCCCTAACTGTAAGCGGAAATGTAGAACTTCTCCTGGCAGATATTACATTTCTGACTTTATCCTGAAAATTTCTTTCTTTATCATAAACAACGTTTTCCTGACCTGTGGAGAGCCGGTGGTAACCGAGGGAAAACGTGTAACTGGTCGTAAGCGCGGGAAAACGTGTAACCGGTGGTAACCGCGGGAAAACGAGTAACCGGTGGTAACCGGTGAACACTACGTACGTGCAGTGATCTTACCCAGGTGAATAGAGAAGGCTCCCATTAATTGCTAAGTCTGGGACACAGGCCAGTTCATTCTTGCACTTCTTCTTAAAAGCGACCTGTCAAAGAGAGATTTACCACATATTGGGACGGAGTGAAAAGAATACCTCTAGTGAGAATAGCCTGTGAAATTTAGGTCCAGTAATACTGATAGCTACAAGGAGGTAATTTGCAATCCTCCGTGGAAAAAAAAAAAAAAAAAAGATGGCGGCTGTACATTTCACTACATTACCTTGCGAACCTAACACAGTTCATTAGCAAAGGAAAGCTAAGACTTCAGAACTTGTCTGTACGCGTTGCTAGGGTGTTCGTACGCTAAGAATTATGGGTAAATTTACCAGTCGCAATCTTTAGGACTGTTTCTGTTGATGTTTCTTCTTAAGTAAACATCAGAGGGGAGCTTGGGCGCTGTCTCTTCAGCCCAAAATTCTGGAACTTTCGATACAAGGACAAACGGTTTTGGCATTTTCTAGAGGAGTTTCCAGAAACGCCGAACATTGTTGAATTTTGGAAACAATTTTCTCAAATGGAACGGAAATTAGGCAGGCAGCAGTTTTCAGAGATGCTTTTAAAGTATTGGCACAAGACTTACTATGGCCCTGAACGTGTTAGGCAGATAGTCGTTCAGTACCGGGCAGAGACCACCACAAGCAGTTTGCGGTAATGACACGGTAAGATCAAAGGTAAGTAACGAGCCAACATCAACCACTTCATCTTTATCCTACAAGAAAAAACAAATCGTAAAAACTATCCATACTTAAGCACCAGAGCACTTTTCTGTGTCTACATAGCCTCATCTAAACACGACGGTAAAGGTGAAGGTAAATCTGCATACGAGTCAAGTGGCCCATCAGGCCGGAGCTTATCCTGGTTTCCGTAGCATGAAACAACTAGAAGTATTTCAAACTCCCCCCTGGATGGGATGCTAGCCCATCGCAGGGTTACCCCCAGCATTAAATTCGCCGGTACCCATTTATACACCTGGGTGGAGAAAGGCACTATGAGAGTAAAGTGTCTTGCCGAAGAACACAACACACCATTTCTCCAAGGTCCCGAAAAGTTTTCGCACCCGGAAAGCCGTGACAAAATCTCAAACCTTATGATTACAGAGCTGTTTTATTCACATATTCTCACTATGAAGAGAGGCTCTCTTCATACAAAAAAGTTTCAGGCGTATGCACTCTCTGTTTTTAGATCCAGGTTAATTGCAATTCAATTGCAGTTAAATTTGCATTGAGTCCAGTCCTTTTTCTCACTGCAAATGTTAATGAAATATTCATGTCGTGGTGAAATCTCAACAGAAACACAATCAAGATGAATAAAAATTGTACAACTACACTGATATTTGCAGTGACAGGATGTTTCAGCCTTTTACGTTTGTTACAAAAGAAACGGCAAGAGCCTCATTAAACTGAAGCAGCTTGTTTGTCACAGAATCACCAAAAGCTGCAAAGCCTGCGCTGTAGGGAACGAAAAATTCAGATGTGAACTGAGGAAGATTATATTCAAACTGGAGTTCTTCCTGAATGTTCACAAGCCAGCTTTACTTAAGTCCCGTCCACACTAAGCCGGAGAAATTTGAAAACGTCCGGTTTATTTTACAGTTAGACCTACCGTCCACACTAATCCGTCACAAAATCGGAGCTTTTCGAAAACGCTCTTCAAACCGGGGGAATTTGAACCCGCCGGCTTTGCGTTTTAGTGTGCATGTATGACGAAAAACATTTTGAAAACGAAACTTTTCGAAAACGATGACGTCACGATAATCACGTGATCCCCCTGCCCGTGTTTTCCTCAAACACAATTCCAAAACGACCCGTGATTGTTGCGTTTTCAAATTTCTCCTACGTAATGTGGACAGAAACATTGGACGTGTTTTCAGAGTCAAAACGCCGTTTTCAAATTTCTCCAGTGTAGTGTGGACAAAAACATTTGACGGGTTTTCAGAGTAAAAACGCCGTTTTCAAATTTCTCCAGTGTAGTGTGGACCGAGCCTCATATTTCAACACACTGTACATACCAGGAAGTACACTGTCACGGGCGCGAGAGGGTGCGATTGTACTTTGGTTTTAATAGTATAGTCCTCTTCCAAGATGAAGGCTCTCTTTTTGTTAACTGGGTCCCAAAAGAACATTCGACGGAGTGCATCAGACTCCTTTGCCTTGTCTAGTTCCACTTTGTACTTGATTTTTAACTCTGGAAAACAAGAAACTGTTGTTATTCATGAAATATTAGAACAATGCTCTGATGCTTACTGATGGCAGCCATGCAATGCAACGAGAAGAGAAACCAAAACGGTTATTATGGAACGTATATCGGTTCAAAAGTTGAGCATTAATCAGTTGGATGGATGGGATGCTAGTCCATCGCAAGGTTACCCCCCAGCATTAAATTCGCCGACACCCATTTAATGTACACTCGGGTGGAGAGAGGCACTGTGAGAGTTAAGTGTCCTGCCTAGGAACAGAACAACCTCTTTACCCTCGTTGTACAACAGCTTGTCAAATCCTGCCTTCTTACTGCTGCTTTCTAATTCAAATTAAGGTTTAAATGGTCGACTGCTAAGACATTTCAGGAAAAAAATCCTTCTGTCACTTGAGTAAATATGTTTGCCTACTCGGTCGGAACATTTGACATAGTTCGCCACCAAAAAAAGGTACCAAGGTTTAGCCCTCTCAGACATCAACTTCGGTGTGACACGGAGAGGACTGGCATTAAGAACACAGGGATACCAATCTAAAAGAAACTGCTGAGTTAGCGTCACAAAAGTGCACTCACCTTGATTACCACTAAATGCAACCTGATTCGTGTAGGAAAATCTCAACGTCATGTTTAAACTGTAAAAGAATAGCGGGTAAGTTACAATTTAGTTTCATTCCGTCATTCGCCCATAAATAACCTGCACTGCATCTTTCCCTTGGAAATTAACTAAAGTGCCGCGGTTGACTGACCCTGCTGGGGAAAGTGTCTTTGGCAAAGTTCTCAGCAACTAAGAAACACGATAACGCCTGCAAGAAGCAGGATAATAAGTGCTCTCAGGAGATCACTGAAGCCTGCGAGCAGGTTCACTTTTGGCTTTGAGTCAAACGCGCGACCTAAGAAGAGCGAGAGCTCTTGTGAAGGGCCGCCAAGAAAGTCATTTTTCTCGCGGCTTCGCAGCTCACACGCTTGCTTCCCAAACGTGGGCCTACTCGCACGCTAAAGCTACCGTCAAATCGAAAAACGCGGTGATACAAATATTGTTCACCCATACGGACTTTGTATTAAATCCCTACATATCCGAAGATTGTGAAGTGGAAATCTATTCCAAGTATTTCTCTTACGACTGACAGAAACCAGTATATTTTTCTTTTCACTTCTGAAGGTTTTCGTCGCTCATTCTCCATTAAGAGATCTCTGACAGGTTTATTTACCATTTTATTTTAGCGCCTTCTAAGTCGCACAAGCTGTCGTTGCTTTCCAAGGTTATCTGCGATTCGCTCAGTCTAATGGCAGCGTTCACATTCACGATCCTCCTTGTCCTAGAATAACAGAGAAGTCAAAGTAATAAAAATGACCAAAAAACCTACAGTAGACCTTTAAAGGGCAAATTTTGCGCAAATGTTCTTCTTTGTTTACTGCATAGTTAAAACATTGATTCATATTGTACCATACTTTACCTCAAGATAATGGCATTTTCTGATCCATAAGCACCAACAGCAATATCTGGTTGTAATAGGGAAGAAGGCGGTTCAATTTTTAGTAACTGCAGGTAGAGAGAGTAACTTTAATTTTGACAATCTTCAAAATAATGGTTCTGTTTGTTTTCCCTGAAACCCACTTGGGTGGGTGTGTGTGTGGTCGAGGAATAGCAAGGAAAATGTGGGATTACCTTAAATTTAAATTATTTTAAAGACAAAAAAAACACAAAAAAGTACCAGGATATTTGTTGCCATCCACATCAACATCTCCAGAAATTGACAACCCAAAATTCTTGAGTCCAGATTTAACTGTTGAACCCAAAATTTTCTGAAAAAGAGTATCATATTATTTCAGACTGCATGTTTGTTATTAGCTTTAGTTAATGTTATTCCATGTTTTTACCAAGTCTTGATTAACAAATTTTGATTGGTCATTAGCAAAGCTTTTTCAATTGAGTATTGTAAAACTAAAACCAAAACCAAACTTATTGCTACATGTATAGCCACACCCAAAGGATACACACAACCTTTTGAGCCAATCAAAACTCCGAAGAATGCTTGTCGCTGATGCAAAGCAGAGAAAAACAAATTTGGGCACGTTACATTTGGTTTTAGTTCCATTTGCGATTGGATGACAAAGTGGTGCAAGTTATTTAGTGTTAACCATGTAGTGTAGTGATGCAAAACCAAAAGCAAATGTATATTAGTTCTCACACTCATGAAAAAACTGCTCTAAACACAATCAACTTTTCTTTAATCAGTTCTTATTCATTGCTTATTTCTTTATTTAACTTTTGTTTCACCAAATTCTTACTATAAATTCTGACTGGTCATTAATAATAACCATACATCATTTATGATTGTCTCAATGCCGTTGATTTAATATTAATTATATATTTATAAGCTTACCTGTCTGTACTGGGTCTCTATTCCTTTGCTGCTTCCATGATAAATATACACTGCACCACTTCCATCATCGCCTTCCATTGGAGCTCCAATAGCGACATCTGTCAACAATTTAAAGAACATAATTACACTTAAAACAATGTCATTACCCTATGAACATTACACATAAACAAAAAATCAAATCTGTACTGTTGCAGTGTGGTAAATGGCAAGCAAACACACTTTAGTTAATAAATAAATACATAAATAACATGAAACTCTGATATTTAAGACCTGCAGCTGAAAATAAAGCTCAAAAACTCAGAGCCAAACTCCTTCCTCCCAAAATACTGAGGTATGAAACATATTATGCTCTCTGAGTAGTAGCTGTTCTCTACCATAGAACTCATAGAGTCTGCTCATATTTACCAGGCAGTTGATTACTAAGCTGTAGTTAATGAGTGTATCTCACCCAGATTTTTGTAGCAGTAGCAATTGGTATGCAGTGCAGACCTGTGATGCTCACAGAACCAGCAGCACTTAACCCTACACCTCTCACACTTTGATACAATGTATTGTTCCAGAAAATATCCATACCCCACCCACAGTGGCTTCTTTGAGTTTGAACCCCCCCCCCCCCCTTACCAACCCCCTGCCAACGATCTGAAAATCCTAGTTTTGGTTCATACTTTTCTTTAAAATGTTTGGCTTTTAAGCCCACCCCCTTGCCCTTTGGAATTTCCCAGGCCTAGGGGGAGAATGGATATTTTGTGGAACTAAGACAAATTCTTAGAATACAATACCTTGGAACCCATCCTTGTTTAGATCACCAACTGCAGCAATGGCTTCGCCAAAGTGGGCATTCGGTTTTTTATCTCCCTCAAGGACCTTGTCTTGTAAATTAAGTGCTCCCTACAGATAAAAAAATAGGAACATTATTAGAACAACACATTTATTATGGTAGATATGCTGCAGTTACATTTTGCACCACCAGACCGACTATCAAGTTTATTTTGTTCATGACATACATTAAGACAGGCTCATGATAAGACAGGGAAAAAAAGAACTTGAAAAATTTGTGAAAATTGCTTGCAGTCAATTAACAAACCTGTTTATTATTCAAATAGATGTATACCCGTCCTTCATCCTTTACGTGGGTGTAGAACGGCGCACCAACAAGGATATCTGTGTACCTGGAGGCAAGAATACATCACATACCAACAAACACACAAGACTGTTGTTGACAACATTTCTAATCACTGGGGAGAAAGTTGAAGTGAAGTATTTTTTACACTCTTCGAGGTGTTTGGAAAGCAATCAAATGAGGTCTTGAGTGTTTGAAATATCTAATCTCAGTTGAGCTGAGATGTCCAAATTAAACACTGACAAAGTCATGATTTCCTTTGTTTAAACTGGATGAATTAAACTGGTTCAATAAATCATCAGGCTAGTTGAAATGCAGTTCTTCTTTTTGAATTCAGCAGCCATTTCCTTCTTCTAAGGAGAAGGTGTCATATGCAACCAAATCATGACATGGTATTAAAAAATTGCATGGAGAAAAAAAATAAAATAAAATAAAGAATCAGTCCTTAGCGGTTGCACTGTATTAAAGGTGTCTCGTACAATATTGGTAGTCTCAGCCATTTGAGAGAGTACTTGAAGGTTCTCCTCCTGTTTTTTTTTTTTTTTCAGCATTTTACGACCCAATTTCTTTTTGTTTCTTATTTTTCCAAAGGAAACTAACTCAAGTTCCGCATGTGTCCCCTCCTTTTAGAAGACTGGGGTGCATGGTAACCAGAAGTAAACATGACACTTACTCATCACTGTCAAGGTCCACTGCACACACAACACTTCCGAAATAGGTTCCAATCTGAAAGTATACACCATTTGAGAAGCCATTTCTCCCAGGAGGGTATTTTGAATCAAACCCCTAATGGAGAGCACTCTGGTCATGGCTCAAGCTTTATTTGGCCCCTAAAAGATGCTTTGTTCACTGAAAATTGGGGCATCTTGTCCTGAACACCCAGTGAGACCAAAATCTGTGATTTACCCCCTAAGTGGGACAATGAGCATCCCCAACCTTTTCACATAGAAGTTTCCCCTCAAGGCAATTTTGCAATAAACTAACTAAGTTCGTTATCGCGTTCCCAATTATTGACAGAATTTTGCATTTCACAAAGACATTTGTCATAGATTTCTCAAACAGACAGACTGAAGTTGCAGGAAAGTCACAGTTGGGCCTATATATACAGCCATCAGGTTACTTATATGTATTTGTTATCATTACTGGCAGCCTACTATTCATAGCTACAAGTGTCTGCCAACATACCGGTATATCTTTGGGTTGCGGCAATTGTGAACTCACAAAGATCTGTCTAGGCTGGTCATCAGAAACATCATAAATGAGCACCTTTAACAAATAAACAGCCAGCTGTTAAGACTATTTGGTTAAAACGTACAATAAAATTCAAACTGAATGATGTTGTAATATATCATCTACATCACTCAGTCTTATAACTCAGGGACTACAGCATTAATTTTTCAAAGAACTGATTTGTAACCAGGTGGTTTCATGATGAATATAAAAATGTTACACTAGTTAAGAAAAACTATTAAGAATCTTTAAAACCCAACATTTTGGCTATTAATGTAGGCCTTCTTTAGTGGTAATAAAAAATATAAGGAAGTGACAAGTTTTTTTAAGATCGCGTACTTAGTTGCTAATAAAAGCCAAATACATTAGGAAATTAGTTCTCATCCAATAGAGTCAAAGCTCTGTACTCTTGGGGCTGAGTGGACTCGTCGCGGCTGAGTGGACTTTTGCATGTGTTAATTTCCCAAGTCTCTAAGAGGCATTGGTTTTGCCAACTTGTACAGGTACGTAATATGGTAGACGATTCCCATGAGATAGCGTGACCAGATTGTAAACAATGTTTGGAGAGTGCGGATTTCTTGGGATGTTTTAAATTTGCTCAACCGCTTTTTAGTGTTCTCTGAGCTGAGTACTGAATTTCCATTTGGTCTCCCCGATGTAGCGTTTGTCGCAATCTTTGCATGGAATAGAAAGATAGGTCGGAAAAATTGGTCTGGTTATCGGTCTCACACTTATTTGCTTTGATAGACCAGAGCACTTCAAATATCACCAGTTCTAGATGACTGCTTCAAGGCAAGTAATAAAGCTCAGTGTTTCCAAACAACACACTGTTGGTTTCATTCAGCTACAGTTTCAAAAATCCTTATATCATGTGACATTCTTCGGTTACTTATCCACTGGCCACTAAAGTTGAACTTGTATCAATTGATGAAAACTTTTACCCTGCATCTGTACAGACTTACAGCAATGCTGGTAACAAGGACTGGCCAATTTTAATTGCACGAAAAGACCTGCAGTTGTTTTATGTGTAGTTCGTCTTGTGTGACCGTCCCTGAAGGTATAGTTCTGAAAAGAACTGTTGTTGGTGACTCACAGTTTGACAACCTGAGTGGAAGTGATCTTCAGAGTCATTAGTGAATAGTGTTTGTCAGTTGATGCTGTTATAAGTCTGGTCCGTTGAAAGTGGTTGGTCAGTTTAGCCTGATGGAATTGGCCAAAAGACTTATGTAAAGTTTGTCAGCAGTCATTTTGGTTGGTTCTAGTACGTTCCAATCCATCTATTGTTAGTCAAATTAAGTTGGTCTGTTTGAGGTCCATCTATTGTTAGTTGAATTAAGTCAGTCTGTTTGAGGTCCATCTGTCGGTTTTGTTTACGTTGTGAATAAGTTGTTTGTGAGGTGTCAGTAGTTGTTGATGCTAACATTGCCACAAGTCACATGTCCAAACAACATGCACATGCCCATACACATAATGTTCAGTCACTAAAAGGGTTGTAAATAACAACTAAGTGATTACTAACAGTGAAACCTGTATTAAGCAGACACACTTGGGACCCTCACTAGTGTCCGCTTAATACAGGGCGTCTGCTCTTAGCAGGTTCTAACATATTTTGCAATTATAATAGTTAATTAATAACCCTTTTGTAACACAGTGTGACACAGTTTAAGATCAAAGACTGCTCATAACACAATGTCCAATCAGTCAATGCATCAATCTGGAATAATCTACTCAGCTTTAAAACGACACTCACTGAACAATGTCACAGGAGTCTGAACTGAGCTTTTAGAAGTAAAAAGCCCTTGAAGTGTCTGTTTACTGCAGGTTTTGTACAACAAAATGGGTTAATATTGGTGTCAGCGTCCGCTTAAGGTTACAGTATACCTTCAGGGGTGTCTCGCGCGCAAGCGATGTAGCGCGTGCAGTTTAAGCTGTAGATACCTAAACCCCTATATCAAATTAAAGCTTATGGGGCTGGCTATCAAACTATACCAAGAATTTTGAAAGAAAATGAATTGTCGAATTTTTCACGACCACTAAATGCGAGTGCCCGAATCACCTCTCGAAAGCTACAAGTCAAAGCGAATTTCGTTTTTCGCCAATTTAATTTTTTCCTCGGTTTCAGGGCCCAAAGTGCTTAAAAAACGTGTCTGCGTTTTGGCATATTCACTTGCAGTAAAAAGTTACAGAACATTTTCGAAATAGGATTAAAAAAATGTGGAGTGATCGTACAAAAATCGCTCTCGAAGAAAAAGTACTTCGAAATCAACAATTCCCAGACACGCTTTTGTAGTTTATATGTTAAACTAGCCACTGTCCAAATTTAAGAGCAATTGAACAAATTCCCTTTGAGTTATAACTCTTTAAAGTGTCTGCTTCAAGTGAAAAAATTTATTCAAGAAAACAGCGCTAAGAAAAATTTTCTGCTTCGCAAACAAACTCTGCCCACAAACGCCTTCAACTGGGTTCTCAGATAACTAAGCCAATCAGTGCAGGGAAAGTTTACTACCGTTAACCTCCTGGTGAAATTTACGCGCGAATCTCTAAAAAACTCTTGTGTTTCGCAATGCGCTCAAGGAACCGAAGGCAGAGAGATAATTTTTCTGTAGCTCGTTTTTTTTTTAAGCTGGTCTGGCAAAATGGAGAAGACTAAAAAGGATACAAACACTAGAGTGGCTGAGCGAAGGAAACAAACAAAAGAAAGCGCGTAGAGCAACTGTGCATGGATAATATTTCAAATGGTCTCAGTGAGTCCGACGATTCGTCGATATCGGACTCATCAGAAGAGTCTCTGTCAGCATCCCTGTAATTGCTGTCAAGTTCCGAAATTTTTACAGAACCTTTCTTTTCTCTTACCACGAATATTTGCCTGCCTTATACGATAACTATAGCTTCATCCGCGTGGCGAACTTTCGCTTCTTCACTCATTGATGTAGTTTCATTCGTTCTTCGCTGTCTTCGCTTTTTCGAACTGGTCCATGGTTTAAACATGGTCTATGTTTACTTATAACTTAATAGAGACACGCCTAATACCAAAGATGCTGGGTAGTCAGAACAACAATGCTGATCAACTGAGTAGTCAATTCATGACATCCATATAGGTAATTCCCGCGAAAATCGTCTCAGTTGATTGCATACGCGCTATAGGGCTGTCAATCAAGAGGTAAACTTTTACTTCCGGTGAAAACATAAAACCGCCATTTCTCCGCCAATATTTAGCCTTTTTCAAAAATTTTTTTCAGAAATTAGAGATTATTCTTTGACCACTATTTTGACCCAAAAATCCGAATTTGAAGAAAATTGCCGACCCGAAAGGTATACTGTAACCTTAACAGGTGTCCACTGAATGCAGGTCTATTTTACAGTAAATGTAGGAGAAAAATTTTGGGACTCAAGCTGGAGTCTACTTAATAGAGAATGTCCGCTTAATATGGGATCCACTTAATACAGGTTTCACTGTAATTAACAGAGATTAACAGAAATACCTTTCCCTTTAATGTCACAGCTCTTGGGGCACCACCCACAAGCTCTGATGAAAAACAAAAAAAATCTGCATTTGGAAATTGCATCCAACAGCTGACCAATTAAAACCACAGAAATCAGAGTGAAGCCTCCAAGCAGATCAGTTTTTCTTTAATATTTTTAACAAACCTATTCTTGATGGGCTGGAAAAATGTCCACTAGTGACTGAATAACCTAAATGATGAAGCAAAAAAAAAAAAATGCAACAGTTATTCTGTAAAACGTTGATAACATTTTGAGAGTCAATTCTCAAACTCATTAATAATTCATCACGTTAAAACAAAGAAAATCATGACCATGACAGTGTTTGGTTATTTGATCTGAATTAGCATAGATTTTTACGATTTTATTTCCCTGTTGTCTCCTTAGTTTTAGAGAAGATATATCGAACACTCAAGGCAGTGTTTGACCACATTTGAATTTCCAAAAACCTCAAAGTTCGTCTAAAATATACTCTCCTGTGCATAGTATTTTCAACTCTCTTCTCTGTGTTTAGAAATGTTACCAAACATGGTCTTTCTTGTTTGATATATAACATGACATACCCATGTAATCTCCAAAGTCAATTTGATCTTGCGGTGATAAAGTGTAAGGAGCTGAGCCTCCACTAGCACTGGTAAGGACTAATCCACCTGAAAAAAAAAAAAAAAACCCATAGATTGACATCTCAACAAAGTTGCACATACATGTACTACCAAGTACTAAGAACATGATACTAACCTACCTGTAGCTTAAGTCTTCTAACGTTCTCCATGAATAACTTAGTAGCCTGCGTAGGAAGCGTTTCTGTGGGGTTCGGGAGCAAATAATTACAGCGTGAAAAATGGAGCAAGTAAAAGAGGGGGGAGGGGGAGGGGAAGGAAGGAAGGAAATGCTTGCAGACAAACCCCTGGATTTTGAAAACCACCCACTTGGCCTTTCATGCCTGAGTGCGCACACTGAGATTTCGTGCTGTCATCGGCTTTCACAAATTAACCAATAAAATCTTCGGCCTTCCGTACAGAAGTGAACTTTGAACCAAAATAAACTTTACAACGAGTGCACGGTGGGAACGGAGAAATCTTGATGAATTAAATTTGGTAATTTATAATCAAGTTATATTTCTACTCAATCCGTCTAAAAGGAAGGACTGCAAGGATGAAGTTTTAGCACAAATCTGCCAGAAAGTTAAAATGTGAGAAGTATTCCACTCGCGTTAGTAATCCTTGAGCTCGCATGATTCGAAATCTTGGATCACTGTATTCATTTGTCCAGGAATCGATACAAGGTAAAATTAGCAAGTCAACTCCCACAAAGGCAATTCCAGTAAAGAAGCGTTTGCTGGAAACGCCAGATCTGCAAATCGGTTCGAGTGTTATCGCCTGCAGCAAAAACAAACAACGGAAAGTCTTCTCGGCAAACTTTGGAATTTGGGCAGGAGAGGCTTCAAACATCTGAGAAGGGAAATAACGATAATCTTGACCAGTATCTGAATAAAGATAATCTTCCCCTAGGCGGCCTCCAAGTCAAAGTTGTTTATAAAATGTCCTCATAAGAACTCCCCGTGATGAGACGACTAAATTTTTGGTGAGGCAAATATGTGACAAAAACTGGCATGCCTCAGCTAACACTATAACAAATCATTCAAAATTGTACCCAGAGGTTCTAAATGCTGTCAACAAAAATGCTTCTAATGAAATGTCAGAGTACCTACGACAACATGTTGCCATGTAACAAGCCAGACGAAATCACTAGGTTTTTCCACGCAGTAGTGCGAATTTTCTGTCCCATGGTTTATTATCTTGTCCTTGGTGCATGTGGCATTCAAGAAAGTGATGTTAAAATTAAAGGAACAGCTGCAAATTGTGTCGCGCTTGCTTCTGCAATAATGTGCAGGCTTCGAAAAACCAAAGTGTCGACATTGCACTACAGGATTTCTACCGTACTGTCAAAGCTGACGACTAAATCCTCGTTCAGCGAGAAAAGTTAAAGCATTTTATAACCAAGCTTCGAACGCGTCTTCCCCTTTTGGCACTCAAAGGTATTAAAATACCTTTGATCGACACATGTCAATAATATTGGACTAACCTAGCCAATCACGAGCTCCGTTCGCTGGCGAACGGAGGTTTTCAAAATCCAGGGGTTTGTCTGCAAGCATTTCCTTCCTCCTTTCTCCTACCCCCCTCTTTCTTTTTTTTGGTTCTCGCCCCATTTTCTGCGCAGACAAAACACCGAAAATCCCGTTCCTCGGTCTTTCTTTGCTTCCAAACCCCACGAAAACGCTTGCTACGCAGGCTAATAACTTAGGTGTTCTATAAGCTACGGGTGGTACAAGACTCAGTTGGCTGAAACCCCACAGGGGGTGGGGGTATTCCCTATAATGGCCTATGTATTGAGGCTCTGCCTGAAAGGGGTATCATTTTCAGACTTTAGGTACATAAAAAGGGTACTAGGGATTCCACAAGCTGAGGTACATGTATATGAAAGGGTAGGGAAATCTACCATTTAGTTATTTTAAAGGACCTTTAAATAAAATGTTTCCGAACAAACCACCTTACGGCTATATCATTTTATTTATTGAGCACTACATGAAAATGACAAGAAGACTTCCTTTTTTGGTGATTTATTCATTATACAAGTGCGTTATGAAAGTATGCGAAAGAGGGACCTTTTTTCCAATTAAAGGTATGTGAAAGGGTTACTCTTCTGTCAAAATTGTACACAAAAAGGTTAAGGGGTTGAACCTTGGGGTGCAGCCTGCCCGTATAAAACTGAGTAAAGTACCCCTCTCCCCTGGGGACCAAAACCCATCAGGTAAAAGAAATGTGGGGGCCCCCTTAAAACCTGAAGAAGGTCAACTAATTAAGAACTGAGAAAAGTGAACATATATATATCAGCATAAATCTTAATTTAATTAATACCTTTCCATCTTCTCACCCCAACTGTTCCCATTAGAACATCTGCACCATCAACAGTGTATTCTGCACTGATTCCAGCTTGACAGTAACCATAATGATTATTGCCTTTTTGTTCTAAAAAAAGCAGAGAAAAACAAAAGCAAAAAACTTACAGCAGTACACAATAACGAGTGTTGGGAAATACAGTTATTGAAAACATGTGATTAACAAGGATTTATAGTGGCTAACGATAATTTTAGAGGCAAGTTGAAAGCCTATTAATAAACTAATAACACACATGAAAAAATTACTCGATTCTGATTGGCTAAGAGCAGTGCAGTTCAAGTGTAACACCAGTGCAAAAAGTGTAACATCAGTGCAAAAAGTGTAACACCAGTGCAAATTACACATCGAAATTCTGGATTATGATTGACTAAAAGACAATAGGTAATTTTCTAAGAAAATGATATCACGTAAAATGATGACGAAAATTTTGTGCTGAAACTTTGAAAAAAATTTTCTCAAATGAGAAAAAATGGTTTCAAGAAAGATCTTCCGGCACTTCCTCCCACGCGAATTTTTTCATGTTTATATTATTAATAAGTAATCATACGGTTTTTCTCGTTCAATTTGGAGTTAATTTGCACTTGTGAGTTTTTCGAAAAGCTGAAATTACACTCGCCGAAGCGGCTCGTGCAATTTTAGCTTTTTGAAAAACTCACTTGTGCAAATTAATTCCAAATTGAACTCGAAACCGTATGATTACCTATACAAATTCAAATTGTTGTTGGATTGGAAGCAAATTAATTCTAGAAACAATTAATGACTCACAACAATTACAACAGACCAGCATATAATTCTAACTAATTAAAACAAGAATGACTTGTATTGCAGCAGTCAAAACACGATACACATTTTGCCTGACTACACTGCACATGTAATTGAATCCGGGTATTGAATTGACTTAAATAACTCAGGTGGGACTGATAAACAAACAGAGCAATAAACTCATACCATCATAGCAAGGCTCGCGAGTGGCAGTTGGAAATGAAAGGTCTCCCGATATAAGAAAACACTTTCCGAGTGGCCAGCGATATTGCAAGTCTCCATCAGGATTTGGAGGCCGACCTCGATAAATGTACCTAGGAGCACAAGCCTGAAATAGCAAGATGATCATCATGTTAGCTAGCAAGATACATTCACTTTAAAGGAGCTCAGTCATGGTTTGCACATTTTGAAAAGCTTAGCCTAAATTTTTCAAATTCGTCATTTGCAATCTGTGTCAATCTTTGCCATCCTTGACCATCCTTGTTCCTTTATGGTTTATTATTATCTCTTTGATGTTTTTCTGTCTTCAGTAAACCATTATTTTCAGGTTTCCTTCTATTTATAGGAGATTTTGTACGTGGCCAAAAAAGAAAATACAAAACACCGTGACTGAGCTCCTTTAACTTCAGCCTGATTATCACCATGGATAATCCCTTAGCTCACTCCATGGGGACTAAACGCCAGACATACAGTCATGTATGTATAACTGCCAACTTTTCCTAAATCAGATGCATGTGATTATGTATCCATTCACCCTAAATAATTTCCTGAAAAAATCTTATTCTCCCCTATTTTATTTGGGCTCGCCATTTTTCACACTGCGCTGCACTGACTTCACAAACACTATCAATAACTGGTAAATGGTTAACTGGTAAACTGTAAATGTACGAGTTAAAAAATAAAATAAAAAAATAAAAAAATAAAGTTATTGTTGGTATACAAACACCTGGGAAGGGATTTACACCGTGAATGAACAGCGCCCCGCCCAGAACACAACACAATGACCCCTGCCTGGGCTGGAACCTAGGTCACTCTAGCTTAACCATGAGACCAGTGTGTGTCCTATCTAACTGAACAAGCATGAGCTGCCATGTATAGCTTCATCAGTTTCTTAACAAATAGAAAAAAAATCATCATGATGGTAAAATTAAAACTGTACCATTGCTTTGCCATTTGTGCCGGTACTGTGAACTGTGCCACCGAGCCACTGTCCACTCTTCTCTTCCAGGTCAATCACGACTTGCTGATTATTTAAAGTGGCTAGTTCTGTTCTGACAGCTAAAATTACAACCAATAACAGGGGATTTATTTTAGTTGGAAACATATCAGTCCTCATAATCCATCAGATATATTTGCTTGCAGATGATTGGTCTAAATGGGTCACGTGACTGAATATGCCCCAGCTAAAACTGGGGAATATCCAAGTGATATTCCCCAATTTTCAAATCTGTGCATGTTGCAAAAAATATTTGAACAATAATTAACACATTTGGCGTGAAAATAAGCTCTGATATTTGTCCTTGGACTTTATCTCTTCCTTAAAGCTCACAGTTTTCCTCAAGCTTCACTCTTGGAAAGCTGTTCATTTCTCGGAACAGCTTATGTTCTCAGACTAATATTTGAGAATATTTTCATGCCAAATGGAGGCTACTGTTTATATATATATGTTCATATACAAGAGACCTAATTCACTGACTTTAAGCTACACTTGTACATACCTTGAGCAAATAGATCTTTCTGGAGCTGGGAAATTTTATCTAATTTGGGCAAGGTTTGTGTAATAAATTTGGGCTTTTTAGTAAGGAGATGATGTAAGGCCATTGAGGATGAGGCTCTGAGGGTGATGGCTCCGGTTGCCCAAAGGGCAATTTGGCAAATTTTCAAATGCACCCTTAGCGCTCTTCACTTGCTTGACTCCTCTACTATTCAAGACATACCCGATATTGAACAATTCTACATAAGTATTATATCTGTTGGGTTTTTACGTGGTCTTAAATTTCTGTTTGTCAGTACTTAAAGGTGCTATACCAATGAACAGCTACCTTTTATGCATAATCTATCACAGATCTAAACGACTTGTACTTACGAGTATTATCAACAGGAATGTATGTACATGGTACACTTGTGCCAGTATATTCACATTTGTACACAGCCCCATATCTTGGTAATGTAGAACCATCTGACCTACTGGTTACATTGCTGAGCGGTGCACCAACTAATACCCTGTAAAATAGATATTGCAATATAATCAAACCCCATCTTACAAATAGCAAAACATCAAGCCGTGTTTCATCTCAATTTTACAAGCAAGGGATCACACCATTTGAGACAGGCCCCCAACAATGGGCATTGTCCACCTAATACAGCAGCCATGTTAGGAAAGGAGGGCAGGACAAGAAGTCACCCTGTCCACTGGGGGGAAACCTCTTCTTGGCATTCAGTTAGTTGGGGCACAGTGTGAAAAACTGTGAGTGAAAAAATAGGGAAAAGCGTAGTGAGAGAAGGTGAAAGAATGCCTGTGGGCAAACTTAACAAAAAGCTCCTTTTGCCCTCTGAACTGAATGCCTAACTGAACGCCTGGAAGAGGCTAGCAGGGGGTGTCTTGGGACACTCTTCATGGAAATTCTTAAACTTAATTGAAGTAGCATTTGAGTGACAAAAAATACCATAAAAGTCAGCTCATTAATAGAATTTAATAATAAAAATTAATCAAGGATGACATACGACTGTTTCGACAAAGGTTGCCCCACAAACTGATTTTAATTAACCAGGTATCAAAATCTATACATGTACTTGAAGCAGACATGAATTTAAGATATTTCAAATAAATACGACCCTTGACACTGCAAAATCTTATCTTGGCCGCAATTAATAAATGTCGTCCAATTTATATTTACTAATTGCTGTGATCGACGGTTCGATAGCGCTTTTTAAAGCTCAAGGTTTCGAGGTGCTGACAGTGCAGAAACGCAGTTGAAGACATTTATTTCCCACTGTAGACCTCCTTTCGACAAAGATTTATTAAGCTTCTCTCAAGTTATCTGAACACCTTCGTTTAGAGACAAATCAAAATAAACAGCTTATAAATAAAACCAAATGGTCGTATATTAAGCTTATCTCGGAAAGCACATTCAGTTGAAACTAAAAGAAAACAGCTACAGGTCACGTTTTTCATCGCCTCTTGATTATTTTCTTTAGAATTATCTTAACACGCATATCGTGAAAAATAACCTAACAAGGTTTCCTTTAACGTCAAATAGCCAAATATGGGATCGAAATACAATATAGATATTTATGAGCCGAACGCGTCTCGCGTTACAGTACAGGAAATTTCGGAATGAATGAATTAAAGTTTTTCTTTTATTAATATTTTCACGTTGAGAAGAATGTTTCGTACGCACGTATTAAGTGTACATACAGTATATATATGTATATATAAATTTAAACTCAAATCTTTGACTGGATCGGAGGACTCAGTCCGGCAACAATATAGACACAGTGCAATAATGCAAACCTACCAGTGTCTGTTTAGTTGTGAATGAAGAGCAACAGAGAAGCCAAAATATTCACTTCCTGCAGGTCCATTGAATACAACAGCTGATCCTATATCTACGTTGAAGCCACAAATTCCAACAGATTGGAGTAAACAAACCAACGCAACCAACAGCTGCCTGTTCATTTCTCGTCTTGATTCAGAGGGGAGGTCCACTTCAGAACTCTATATTGCGTCCGCCGTCGCTATTTTAATCTTCTCGATCTAAAATCATCCACACAGCTGACTAGCTTGCCAGATATAAGTCTAATAAGTCGTGATGCCAGATAGATATCAATCCGTCATAAACAGGCGGTGGTGACGATCTTGATGCCGGATTCGTTCTAATCCCTTCCCGTTCAAAGCTTTCGTATTTGCGGTTCAAATCGACAAAAGTTTTGGACACTCGAAACTGAAAAGTTCTTTACCTGTTGCCCGCGGAACAGAGAAGAGAAAAGAAATATTTAAATGGAATTCTTAATGACTTTCAAGTTCTTGTGTACTAAATGTTACAGCTGTCACGTTTTCGAGAGCGTTCCCTCGAGGGCACGATTTTCAGCGCCCTGCCAAAAAAGACAAAAACAAACACCCGTCCTCCTCAACAGCTGATTGAAACTGGAAGTATCAGGTTTGTCGTACCTCTCATACACGGTGGTAGATAGCAAAAAACTCTGCAAGTGAAGGCGAACAAGCTTTGTTGTTTCCAAGGTTGTGCTAGCAGAGGAGTATTTGACCACTGACGTTCATGCCCGCGGGCGGTGGAAGAGATTTCGTGACCTGTGTGTGACTAGTGTGACCTGAAGCTGAACGCGTAGCTAGTGCGAACAAAACACAGGCTGTACCAAGATTTCATTTTCTCTTGGTTGTACTGAAGAATACATGCAAGCCTCGTTGGCTCTTTTTTATCCTTGTGGAAAGTACGAAAACCCCGGCTGAATAATCAAATACTTCTAGCCAATATATCATATCAGAAGAACAGGCTAAAATGATTAATGAGATTGTTCTTCACGCAAAATGCAAGCTGAAAACAGGGGTGATATGCATTGTATTCCAACCCCAACGCATTTTAATACAGAACTTGACGTTTCGCATGCTAGTCTACATACATTTTCTTAAGTGACGTTACAATGTTTTGAAAACTATATAAAATGTTTGATAACTGGGCGGCTACGAAAGGCCATTTTACAGCAACAAGATTTGACGTCCAGGAATGCATTAAGATCTCGGATCTCGTCTCAGCCCAATTCCTTCTCGCCCCAAACATCCAGGAAGACTCGGCAGTGGCGGATCTAGAGGAGGGGCCCAGAGGGGGGGGGGGGGGGACCCGCCCCCTTCCTTATTTTGGTTAAAAAAAATTCGCAGAAGGAAGAAAGCCAACAGGGCAAGCATTAAAAAAAAAAAAAAAAAAAAAAAAAAAAACTCTCCCAATCCCTGAGCCACTGCTCAGAGGTTGATGATTCGGCCCTGGGTTCGGCAGAAGACCAACGATGACGTCACATGTATCTCGAGAAACAAAAGGGTGAGAACAGTCTGAACATTTTCAGTCAAACTTCCGTCAGCCAGGCTATGAAATAAATTACGATGGTAATACCCCGCCCCGAAAACAACCCTGACCAAAATTCGGATCTCCAAACCTTAAATGGGAAAACCCTTCAAATAATAATCCTTCACGAAGATATCAAAGCTCGTGGGCTTATAGTTTGTTTTCACAGAATAATTTTTTTATGATTACAAAAGGTCCTACTTTGGAGCTCCCTGACCTCCCTCAATTGATTCAGTTTTTTTTTTTTAAAATGAACGGTATTTTGTTAGTTTCACAATGTTCGGAGAATTTTAGTTACTAATTCCGTTACTTGTACTTATCAAGTAAGCCCCTTTCACTCCGTTGAAACGAAAAATTTTCTTTCAATAAATGGAAGCCCCTCCCAAAATACGGTTTTTTGAAAACAACACTGAACCTGGAACAGGAAACCCAGATCTGCCCAGGGCTTATTTACAGAAATGTTAGCGTGTCAGTATCAATGTTTCACAACAGATTATGAGCTCGACGTTTCTATCGCGTGAGACGCAGCCCGAGTCAACTATCACGCGATTAGAAGTCGAGAGCAAGTAATCTGATTATTCTTGCATAAATCTACTAGTATAGACGTTCGATCAGAAGCTTTATCTAATCCTTGTTTAACCCGACATGAAACGCTATTTATGATTATGTATTTCTTTTTCTCCGTTTGCGTCTCAGCATATTCTGAGGAAGGATGGCGAACGTAAAACATGATTGCGTGACGGGGTAATGAAAGTGATCGTTGAAAATTTTATATATTCGACCGCTAATTAATTACGTCGTGTTTACGTCACGTCGCTAAGTTTATCTGTTATCTGTTTACTACGAAACCGTTCTTCGGCGTGTATTTTCCGTTTGAAGTAAAATTAAAATAACACCTGTGCTAGGAGTCCTTAATTCATTCCGAAAAGATCAAAACAGTATACTGTCTATCTTTATGGAGAAATGTGTCGAAGACTGCTGGATATCTGTAAACAAAGTGATTATCGTGCGTGAAATTTGTGCAAAACGGAATAGTTTACGCTCGAACGCACTGTACAAGCGAAGAATGAACCAGCGGTATTGTAGACAGATTGGAGAAACGTGACGTTGTAATTTTAAGCTTTCTTTATTTGGGTAACTGCTCTTGGCGGTCTCCGGGTTAATCATTTTAGCTTCTTAGTCAGTCTTTTTTGGATATCTTTTCGGGAAAGTTTTGTTTCTATCAGTCGGTTCAAGCGTGCGAAAATTTGAAATTGTCCATGACGCTCAATTGAAATCCTTTTCCTGTATAGGTTACGGAAAGGGAGATGAGTTTTTTGTTCCGTAATTGAGTAAGACAAGGCAGATAATTGGAAAGGATCAGGCGCGCGAGAAGAGGTGGGAAGGAAACGCTTTCCATGCCTAGCATCCTTTGCAAGCTTTGTGTTCCTTTGAAGCAGGGCGGCTAATTATTGTTGGAAAGTTCTGGGGGTCTGCATGGTGGTGTTGTAAAATTTTCTCGGGTACCCCTAGAGACAACCCGGCTTCTCCTCGAGGCAACTTTATCGAGCGTTTATATGTGAAAACGTAGTCCCTGTACACCGAGCAAAAGTTGACCCTGCGTGATTATTGATAACCCTTACTGATAATCAAATGTGTAAATGCCCCTCTTTCTCTGAGTTTCTCTCAGTCGTTCGATCAAAGTGGGTTTTGCCGAGTTAATTTTCACTTCTTTGATACGAAAGTCTGCTTAATCCTAAACCTAGGCATTACACGCCGAGAGTTGTCCCGGTTAGGCCGGCCAAAGTGTATATACGAAGAAAAGTTGTCCCGCCTGCCAGGGTTACGCTACCTGCCGAGGCTTAATGAAATGTGGGCTGTGTAGGTATATGTAGGTGATTAATGAGATGTAGGCTGTGGTATATGTTGGGAATTAATACGATTGAAGCTGTGTATGTGTATATGGAGGATTATGAGATGTAAGCTGTGTAGGTGTATATGGGGGATTAATGAGATGTATTGCTGTGTAGGTATATGTGTGGACCTGTGTGGGATTAATGACATGTAGGCTACGTAGGTATACGTGGGAGATTAATGAGATGTAGGCTGTGTAGGTGTATATAGGGGATTAATGAGATGTAAGCTGTGTAGGTGTGTGCGGGGGATTAATGAGATATAGGCTGTGTAGGTATATGTAGGGGGTTAATGAGATGTAGGCTGTGTAGGTATATGTGGAGGAATAATGAGAATTAATAGAGGTATACGTAGGGGATTAATGAGATGTAAGATGTGTAGGTATATGTTGGGGGATTAATGAGAATTGATATAGGTATGTGTAGGGCATTAATGAGATGTAGGATGTGTAGGTATATGTGGGGGATTAATGAGATATAGGCTGTGTAGGTATATGTGGGGGATTAATGAAATGTAGGTTGTGTAGGTATATGTGGGGGGTTAATGAGATGTAGGCTGTGTAGATATATGTGGGGGATTAATGAAATGTAGGTTGTGTATGTATATGTGGGGGATTAATAAGAAGTGGGCTGTGTAGGTATATGTAGGGGATTAATGAAATGCAGGCTGTGACCGATATTGGAGGGATATTTAGGGGGATCGTTGAGGAAGAACGCTTGATTATTTATCCAGGGGGGATTGTTTTAAGAGAGATTCAGAGAGATGTGTATATTGCGGTGGAGTTAACTGGCCGCCCAACCATCCGGGCGGTGTCGCACTTACAAAGCGAAAGAACAAAAGGCTTGGCTGTGCCGAGCCAATGGGAAGGCATTGACATCATAGCCAAACTGGACAAACGAGTTTCTGACACCGGCTGGATTTGATTATTCAAAATGGCGGACATACCTTAATTTAAGGTTATAATATGCTAATCTGCCAAACATTCTTTATGTGCACGCTTATGTTCTGTAACGGCTTTATAATTTATGCTATACATACAGTCATATATTAAAATACGCGTTCACCTTGTGTATCTTGAGTTACAGTAGCGAAAAGAACTTCCGGTGCCTCGCCGCCTAAAGCATCACAGTTTTCAATGTTATTCCACCAGATATCATTGTCTCCGTAACATTTGGATTTGAGGTCAATTAAGTAGCGAGGTCCTGGAGAACTGGAAGCTGTGGAAAGAGAAATACTGTAATAATTGCTTGGTTTGGAGCGGGAAAGCCCCGAGTATCAACTCGCCATGTTCGAGGACGTTATTGATGACGATGGCCTTGAAGTGTTCAAAGCCTTAAGCTATACTGAAGAAGAAGAAGAAGAAGATGCAAACGATTGCCGTGTAGTAATGGGGAAGGTGAAAAGATATACATATTGCATCGGCGAAGTAACGTAAACGAGATTGGTGCAGCAGGAGGGAAAAACTCCCTACCGAAACGCTCGACAACTTAATCGCTGACTTAAAAAGAACCTTGGCAAAGAGCTGCAATTTATGTGATTTTTTACGGTTTTTACAGGATACTCTCATCTGCGTTCGACTGGTCCTGGGATAAAACATGAGCAAAGCACAAAGGAGCCATTTAGGATGAGAGACCCCACGTTAAACAAGTGTATCGACTTTCCAGCATCCGAGATGTAAATATAGGGATCTTAACAATGACGACGGCGACGCCGAGGACAACGCCTTGTAAAATTGAATTTGTTCAGGATGCCTACGGCTCTAAAACCTTGTTCAGGCTAAATATGTAATGACAGCGTTCACTGAATTCATAATGAAAATACGAAAAATTAACAGTTCGATTCATCGTTGGCGTTCGCGGTCATTTTGTTTGTTGTTTTGCAGAGGGCGGCTATGAAATGTGCAAAAGTTTACTGAACACACTTGTACAGCCTTTGTTTCGCTCATTCAACCTTTTGTTTGGTGGGGCTTATTGACGTCGTGATTTGCTTTAGACTCCGTCGACACTACGCCGGAGGAATTTAAAAACGCATACAGCTTTATTTTCTTTATTTCTTTATTTCTTTATTTATAAGGTTAGGCCTGCGGTCCAGAGTAATCCGTCACGAAAACGGAGCTTTTCGAAAACGCTCCTCAAACCGGAGGAATTTGAAAACGCCGGCTTTGAGGTTTCGCGTGGACGGAAAACATTTTAAACGAGCCTTAAAACGGACCTTTTCGAACACGATAGGATCAGGAGAACCACGTGATTTTTCTGGCCGAGATTTCCTCAAACAGAATATAAAACGACCGGTGATTGTTGCGTTTTTAAATTCCTCCGGTGTAGTGTGGACGATTCCTAGGTTCCTAATGAAGTCAATAATCAGACGGTGTTCTCCAATGAGTCTAAAGAGAAAAAAATCGGAGGAGGTCCCGCGAAAAGGAGAAATGCACCATAAATAAACACCGTAAACAAAATAAAACTCGGTCTTCAAGGTCCTCGATCCAGTTTAATATTCGTTATATGTTACTACCATTATCACAGCTGACGCGGCGGCTGAATAAAGTTTTACTTTACTTACTTTTACTGTCGGATTTATAAGAAGGAACCTGGAACACATTTAAGAAAAACTCTTGTTATTCATTAGTAAGAGGCCATCTGTGTGGGATTCACATACCCAAAAGGAAATTCATGACATCCAGATCTTGGGTATACAATTTATTATCGAATACCAGGGTATGTGATTCGCATACCTAAAAGGAAATTCATGGCATCCCATCCAGATCTAAGGGGTAATGACGACAAGCCGCTCGTTTTGTTAAACATTTGTATTATCGAATACCAGGGTATGTGACCGGTCTCTTGAATGAGCTAATAATGATAACGCATCTCATTGAATCGGTTCTGCAACCTTTTTTCGTTAAATCAGTTTTCATCAGTTCATGTAGAACCAAGCGGGCTATTCAGCTGATATATACTACTTCCGCGACGGTCGCTACATGTAACATGCAATATACGTTTGATTTAGAACAATTAAGATAACGGAAAATGGATATCGGAGGATGTGCTCTAGTGACGGTTATAACTTATTTCTTCTGTAATCTTTGGAGATCAAGTGCTTTTCCTTTGTCTACTTTGAGAGAGTTCACGTGTATTTTATCGCGCTCCGTTATTTTGAATTTCAGTCGGTTTTCAATTCGTTAAAAATGCCTCGTGCAAACGAGAATTCATCATCAATTGCATCTTTGTCTAGTCGACTTAACTACTTGGATACATAAGATCAATTCAAGTGGTATGGGGCTTTTAAAGATTTGATTTGTTTGGTCAAGACATTACTCGAGTTTACGGAAGATGGCGAAATCTCAGAAGATCCAGCCCATAAAATGTTTTCATTCAAAATGGACGGGACAGCCTTGTTACAGCCATAACACTATTAAATGATGACCCAACTCGGCGAACACCTACAAACGCCGCGTCACCTCAGTTCGATAAATCGCCACCTCTTCATCGTGATGATAACACGGGTTGGTTAACTGTTGGCGAGCGGCGGGTAGAAGCTAAATCAACCATAATTTTGGGCGATTCGACGATTAAGTATGTCGACACCAGAAGAATGAAATCTAAAGGGAAAAATAGGTCCGCACTGCGTACTTTTGTGGGCGTTGTGTCCTTTTTGCTTTTTTGAAGTTTACAGGTTAAGGAAATTTGACTGGGCTGCTTATAAACGGGATTTTTTACCGGGATAGGGTGCTGTTCCTTCCCCTTCTTCGTCGCGATTTTTACCCACAAAACAGGATCTTGCCAACTCTTAGGGGTTGTTTTCAAGCACCCCATCCTTCTTATGTGTCTCCCCCAAAGGCTATGACGCGCAGTGAACTTCGAGGTTTTTGGGAATGTGGTGAGACACTTTCTCGATTGTATGATATCTTCTCGGTTGAAGATACGACCAAGGAGAAAACGAGGAAATAAAGTCTTAAATTCTATCCCAATTAAGATCAGATATTCCAAACACCCTCAGGTCAGTTAAGGTATGATCACCTAATTAAATCTAGGTAGTGCCACATCTTACGGAACCTCTTGTTAAAAGAAGTGTAAAATCTTGAGTCTAATTAAAATTGTCTTCGTATTGACACCAAAACGCACCTTTCAATAAGGTGACTCCAGTAAGGTATGGAAAGCCGGCCGCCGTGAATGAGGCATCTTCACGCAACGCCAGTTCTTCCATTCCGCAGAGTATCATTTCTGTTGGAGTGCAACATACAGACCCCAAGTCCATCGCTACAGCCTTGAACGGTTACTTCGTGTCTGTCGGGAGAACTTTGGCAGAAAAATTTACTCATTGCTTTAACTATGGATCTTTTGTAATGTTTAACGCTACTAAACTACCGAGTGTTACTTTTAAGTTGCGGGGAATAAGCGAGTCCTTTGTTTTCAAACAACTTAGCGCCCTTAAACGAAACAAGGCTATCAGGTTAGATAACATCAGTGCCAGGTTACTAAAATGTGCCTCTAGATCTTTAACTCCATCTTTTACTAAACTTTAATTTGAATTTATCTATTCGCCCCAATGAATTTCCTAACATTTGGAAATGTTCCAAAGTGTCAGCTCTTTTTAAATCTGGGGACCGAACTAGTCCGTCTAATTACCGCCCTATTTCTATCTTACCAACTCTTAGCAAAATCTTAGAAAGGACCGAGCATCATCAAATGTATATGAGCACCTTAATCGACATAATTTATTGCTTAGTGATAAGCAGTTCGGGTTTCGCCCTAAACATTCGACAATTACTGCTATTTCTAGTCTCGCCAATGAAATCCTACTAAATATGGAATGAGGCAAGTTGTGTAATGCTGTATTCTTGGACCTATCTAAGGCCTTTGATACCGTTGTAGCTAAATGGTTTGAATCGTATCTCAGTGCTCGTTTGTAGGGGGGTCTTGCAGTGTACATCCTGTGGCCCTGAATTATCTGATATGTTGCCCGTTACATACGGTGTGCCCCAGGGCAGGATTTTGTTCCTTATTTATATAATCTATTTGCCCACCGTCATCAAGCACTCTAGATTAGCCCAGTATACTGATAATGGGGTACTTTATTGTAATTCTTCAAATCCAGCTGACTTGGAAAGCGCTCTCAACGACGACTTGCTTGCTATTGCAAATTGGTTAAATGATAACAAGCTTACTCTTAACGTCGATAAGACCAAATCCATGCTCATTGGTAGTGATTTTAGATAAAGTCAATACTGAGTAGTATATCGGTGTCTGTAGCACTGAAGTTAAGGGCGAGGAGAGTTTCTAAATATCTAGGAGTTGTACTGTCCTCTAATTTTACATGGCCGGGACATGGTGAACATGTAATATCTAAGGTGAACCAAAGATTAGGTCTTCTGCGCAGAATTAAACACTTACTACCATTTAGTGCACGCCTTTTTTACTGCAAAAGCCTCGTCCTTCCAATCTTAGACTAAGCTGACATGGTATGGGCGACAAGGATAATGCAGCTCTAATGAACAACCTACATTTGCTACAAAATAAGGCTGCTAAACTTATTTTAGACACATCTTTGCATTCTTCCGCAACAGAGGCACTTAGTCAACTCGGTGGGGTTGAGCTTAGAAAAACGGAGGCTCTTTCATCGTTGCCTCGTTGTTTATAAACGCGTTAATGGAATAACTTCCCGTAGTATATAGAACTACTAAGAAACAGCGATGTTCATAGTTACAGTACACGCAACAAAGACGATCTTAGACTTCCATCTGTAAAATGAAATTGGGGAAAGCAAAGAACTTGTTACCTTGCCTTCAAGGATTGGAATAATTTAGATAGAGATTTAAGAAACTCGTGCACCACATCCGATTTTAAATGTAAATTTTTGGAATCATCCTCAGTTATGTAATTTCTTTTTCTTTCTGCATTATTTTAGTTTCAGAACATGCATATTTTACTCCTTTATTTATGTGATTAATGATATATTTAGAACAGGACCTCTCTGTATAATATATCACCAGTAGGTGAGAAAGCTTCCTGTAATAAATATTGTTATTATTGTATTTAGAAAAAGACTCCGCTATTCTCGATTGTTCGAAAACAATTAAGTCTGCTCTGCTCGCAAGGTAACGAAAATATTGATGCAGTTTAAATGAAAACAAACGCAAATGGATTCATGATGGTCGGGTTTTGCCCGTCATGAGATTAGAACTTTAGAGACTTTCTCAAAAATCAGGCGAGAGAATTAGGAAAGACAAGATTACTACGACCCTCTGTGATTTGCCATGTTAGCACCATAATGTTACTGAAACGTCTTTGAGGAATCCATAACTATCAGAACCTACGTGTTCTCTATTACTATAAAGTTTTCCTGAAGGAAAGTGCGCCTTTATTTAAAAGGTCAACACTGTTGACTTTTAAATACAGCGTGGCCGAGTGTTTTAGGGGGCTGGTGTTGTAATCCGGAGGTCCCGTGTTCAAGGCCCACCCTGCCACTAGCGGGATTTGTTTCTTGGTAGTCCCGAGTTCAAATCCTCCGCGTCACGCTTTGTAGATCCTTCTCCAGGTGGGATGTCAAAAGAAAAAAAAAAGAAAAAGAAAAAAAAGTCAAATGTTGCTGTTTATAGTGGTCAATGCGCTTACCTACACCTAGCTAGTTCACAGGCATGCCACTTTAAATGAAGGAAGCAAATATATCAACTAAACGTAATAGGCTGAAAAATCCCAACCGGCGGGAGGCAGACCAGTTGGCTATATACAACCATGACCGAGGAGCTGGGATTTTAACTATGTTACATTTACTTGAAACATTTGTTTCCTTTGTTTCAGTGGCATGCCTGTAAACTAGCTAAGGTTAGTGCCTGTATAGCTAAGTGCATGACCACTATAATTAAGATTTACATTTTTACATTAATGTCATTTTACGCGGGCAAAGGAAAGGAGTGGTCGCAGTCCAAGGTGCCATTAACATTTCAGACGGCGTTCAAATTTTGAATGTGTTGCTTTATTGTTGCATTATAAAGTTATAGTCCAACTTATTCCCCATCTGACCAGACTAGTTCAATATAGAACTACGTTGTATTATTCTATTTTAAAACAAATGATTAGAATAGCTATCAGTGAATAATCAAGTGGCAATGTCGCCCACAATTTGGCGCGGCCTCTTGTGATATTCCGCCGGATGTGACGTCGTTTTCGTAGTACTTCTGGTTTGTGGTAGCTTTGTTTACTCCAGACTTAGTTTACTTTCGTTCGACAAGAGAACTCAAACTTCAGAATTTAATCATTTGACAATGGAGAACAAAGTACCATCGGCTGCCTTGTATATAGTATTTATTTTAACACTTGGAAAGGTGTCGAGCTTCAACCTGGACATCGAGTCAGCAGTTATTTATGGCGGACCAGACCGAAGCGAACTTTTTGGGTACGCAGTTGCAACTCATTCTTACAACGGGCAAAAATGGTAAGAACTACTTAAATTGTTTCATAAGTATGCTAAAATGTTGTTGTTTTAGAAAAAAATTACTCTTAGGTTTTGCTTAGCTGGTATGTCCTTTAGTAGTTTAAAATATTCCGTTTAGTGATTTTTGTATTGTTTGTCTGTGTTCAATATTTCGAACGGGAATTCCGAATGGAAGCCCTCTATCCGAGCGTATTGTTGTGTTAAAGTACTTGATTTTGCCTGGACTCTATTGATCAAGATGACATTTCAAGTCCGGTGGTTAAGATGATTCTTTAGTGAGAAAGATCACTGATTCCCAAAAGCTCAGAAGAGAGTTTTGGAGAGTTTTCCAGTCGACAAAACAATGTTGGTGTCGAACAAATTCGTGACTTCAGCGTTAAGCCATCGCTCAAGCACGGGAAAGCAGCTTATAGCTCTATAAATACTGCTTATCAATCTTGCTAGCTTCAATCTTGACTTGAATCTTGTGTTAATACGTTTACAGTGCACTTAAATATCGCGGCATCCATCAAGCTGGGGAAAAAACTGAATTGATGTCCGTCGCTCGTGTACGCTCGTTTAGCGTTATTAGACTGAAATGTTTGACATCAGCTGTCTATCTCTTCAACAACTGATTGTTTTGTGTAAATGTAACTGAACGTTGTAGAGAATTGGATTACAGTTTTCGGCCTATCTTTCATCGGGAATTTTTCGACTTTATTAGCATCTCGGCGATTCCAATGCGCATTATTTTTATCGTGTTACTAATCGGCTGCTAAGTCAATTAAGACAATTATACTTTGTAATAGTCTTGGAAGGTCACTGAAGCGCAGCGAATGAATATTTCTTTAAAAAAAGAAGTGTGAAACAATGCGGTGTACTTTGAAAATCCAGAAAAATTAGCTCGACTTAAGAACTGGCATTTCAGCACTTCCCGAGTGAGTGCGGAATGTTTTCACACATTCTCTCTTGAAACGTGTTTAGAATTGACCGCGCATTTGACCTGAGTGTGTCACTTATAGGCGTGACGAAGCAATTCGGGAAGTATTTAAAGTATTTGCGTAATATTTAACAATTATTCCATGAAACCGCGTTGGATATGAAGTGATAAATAACCAACGAGCGCGTAGCGCGAGTTGGTTATGATCACTTCATATCCAACAAGGTCGAATGGAATAATTGTTTTAGTATATTCTTAATCGGGTTTTTGCCGCCGATTTTTATTTCAACAATTTTACAGAGCGGAAAATTTTTAAACTTGGCGCACTGTTTTCCATATAAGGTAAAACTCCGACTAATGGCTCATAGTCGGAGTTTTTGAGCCAATCAGAGAGCTAGAAATGCAATAGTCGGAGCTGAGAATATACTAAAAGAGCATATTATTCTTTTCCATATGATTGCTTTTGCGGCCTCAAGAGTCCTCATGAGACCGATGAAGATGAGTGATGTGATTGCGTTTGCCCTGTCAAAGCGCTAGCGTCTTCATTACTCAAAAACTTGCCAAATAAAGCGAAAAAACTACTTGCCAAGCGTAGCAATAAAATAAAAGAAGCGCCAAGTGCCATAGGTCCGTCGATATTTTTTTCCAGTCCCTCTCTCGGACAAACCCCGCCCATATGGGAAATTCACGTTTTCAAGACTAGTGGATGTAGCGGGCATGAAAATAAACAATTGATTTGCGGCTGAGCACTCATCCGTCACGTACATTTATTTACTGCATTGGCTGCTGGGGCGGATCCAGGATTTGGTGAAGGGGGGTTCGAAGAATTGCTCGCCGAAGGAGACCCTTCTCAGGGATCCGAGGCATGCTTCACTCCCCCCCAACCCCCTCCCCAACCCCTCGGAGTCTTATTTAGGTTCTCGGAAAGTTAATTTCCAGCGTTTTGAGGGATGATAGTTGGTTGCTTAATATCTTTGAAATCATCTGTTTTGAGCTATTTAACAAGGACTAAGCTTAGGTATTTACGATAATGCTTACCTTCCTGATGACGTAGGTGTTAGCAGTCCGAAAAAAATGATTAATTTGCTGCCTGCTTTTCGACTTAACTCTGACGGACACCAAATTAATCATTGACTCTTTGAGAAAAGTGGTTTTCTTTGGGCTTTTGTGCGCGATGGCCGTCGAAATCTTTGTGAACGATTACACAACTCGATCTGATATTGACCAAGAAGCTCAGCTTCTGGCCTAAGCTACGGCGCCTAACCTGTGATATCTAGCGATAGAGAAACTGTCACTTTTGGCGTCATGTAGAATTTGACAGGAGTATGCATCACGCGTTATTTTACCAAATAGACAAATAAAAAAAGGAAGTACTTAAATAAAACAGATTTTAGACTAAACGAGGCATTTAAAACCAGTAAAGGACTCTCGTTCATCAATAGCATTTTTGCTTTTTTCAATTTAGTCCTTTTTTCTGAAGATGAAATACAACATTTGTTAGCGTTGTTTGCCAACAAAAGTTCTCGTCAGAAAGGGCACGTATTTAAGCAATTTTTCATCTACACCGAACCACCCATCCCTGGATCTGCCCCAGGCCGCAGTTCTCAAGTTTTGTTTTCTCACATTTTATGCTTGATAGGCTTCTGGTTGGAGCACCTCTTAGTAATGTAACTTCAGCATTTGGAGGGGAAACCTTAGAGAAGTACGGAACTGTGTTCAAATGTGAATACAAACCTCATTCAAAATCATGTACGGAAATCGCAGTGGACCATCGACGTAAGACAATTTAATCTAAATTAATGTTTGTTTATCTGACCATTAAATATGAAATATGGCGATATGTTTTGGACTTTACCATTATAACAATGGCTCAAGTGCCTCTGTGCAACAATGAAAACAGTTTTTGTTAAAATCCAGAGTTTTATGGAGTCTCTGTGATTCCCGCCCTTTGTTCATGGGTCACCCATTCTTTCTACGTTCGTTATCTCAGTACCCTCTAAAAAGAAGTCCTAGAGGGAAAGATTAAAATCTTGTTTCTTAATGGAGGCGGGGCTCTACCTAAAATATGCCACAACGTATTTTGTTGTCACAACCCTGATTTTCATCAAAACCTTAACAAACTATGTATCACTGCCGGAAAAGCTAATTGCTTGCAAATTACAAATGCTGTGTCAATTATTTTAACTTAACACCAGGCTCTCAAAGTATCATATGTTGTGCATGACCCCTGTGAACTTGAGAAAAGATTTTTATGTACAATTTAACGCGAAAAATGTCTTCTCACGAGTATTCTAAAGTAAACAAATGTCCAGCTGTAATGAATGAGCGATTTTGCAAAATTTGAAAATGCAGAGCTCTGACACCTATATCTACAGTTGAAACGTTAATTTTGATAACTTCTATCCAAAGAATTTTATGGCAAATTCCCTCATTCATATCAATTAACCCAGTGGGCTAGCAATCCTGAAAATTTGAGGCCAAAAGCTTAAATCCTTCTTGAGATATTTTTTCTCAAAGGTAAAAATAACTCGTTTTGAGAAAACGAGCTTGACCTTACAGGGAGATATGCCTCTCAAAATAAGACTTCAATACATAAGATTCAAATTCCGGTAAAAACAAAAATTCCAAATTTCTACAGAATTTCAGGGATAACACACCCACCCCTCCCCCCCGCCACCTTAAGCCTTCACGGTAGACAATACTACAGTAACTCGATTGAGGAACTCTTTATTGCAGCCCCAATCAAGGAACAACATCAGCTGGGAAACGAAACGATCTCAGTGGAAATTGAAAAGAAAACTGAGCAGTGGCTTGGGGCGACGTTACATAGCACTGGAGAAAACGGGGATGTGCTGGTAAGTCCTAGTAGACAAGTCATGTCTAGGCAGGTATACAAGAGCTTGCAGCCAAGTGTTATTTGAGTTCGGCGGGAAAAACGCCCGTTTTCGGCCTAGTCCTTCACGGCCGAAGTAGCCGCAGCTGTTAATTAAGCGTTGGTACCGACCCAGGCTACAGCAGGTGACACTCGTAGATCATTCGGGTAGTGGAAAACCCAGCCACGAATTGCTTCTTTCTATAACCGGACTTTTAAGTAACTGTGAAGATATATTGTATTGTAACAACAGAACACCGTGGAAAGACTAAAGATGCTCTTTTTGGGACGATTGTTTAATGTTAACGTTTTTCTTTAATGAGCTAGTAAAGTTTATTAAAGCCGGTTATTTAAACAAATTAGACATGTTTTTCTTTTTGGCCAGATGCACTAGCTAAATCAGGTGAGTACTAAATTTCGTTTCAAGACGGATGAAAAGAAAACATATAAATGCTAATCGAAATTGAGCTTGTAATCTAACCTCTGCATTTAAAGTTTCTGTTAAGACTAGGAATTTGTCGCGTTGGATAACCTTGATGGGCGGAAAAGAAGACACCTCGATTTTGCTAAGCAGTCTTCCCACGTCAGAACAAAGCGGAGACATACCTTTCATTTTTATTGGCCATTAAATGAAAATGAATTAACGAGTGCAATTTATTTACTTCAGACATGTGCTCCAAGATACACGCATGCGCCTTTCACCGACAGGGAAGGAATTATAGATCATAGATGGATCTCCTTAATAGGAAGGTGTTTTCTAATATCCAGAGATCTTTATGGACTTCAAGGACCAGCGGTCACTCCGTGTGAAGGTACACTGTAGCAAAACTGGCTTGATATAGTTTGCTTAATCAAGGGCGAAATTGTGAGAAATTGTGAGAAACTCCTGAAATATTAAACGTCTTCCTCCTGCTTGTTATGATCCGTCGCCAGTTGTTTCGAATTCTTCCTGTTCTATCGTTCGTTTGGTTTAGCATACACTGCGTCGCTTCATTTGGTTTCGTTCGTTCATTCGTTTCCCGTTTGTTCGTTCGCTTGTGCCCAATCGTTCCTTCTTCCTTTCATTTGTTCGCTTGTTTCGTTTCGCTCAGTTTCATTCGTTTCGTTTGTTCAATCTGTTTTCGGATGGCCTATTGAAGAATTTTTACTGATGTTACTGTTGAAACCTCTAACGAACCAATTATTTCTATCATCAGGCTAAAAAATCTTGGGAAGGTTAATCGTACCATGCCCTTTCAATATTCAGAGTCAATATATATTTGTATTCATATGATCGTCTCTTGTGTTCAATCAGAAACTGATTATGTATTGTGGTTATTTTGTCAGGTAAAGTAGGCTATCCCGAAGGCGATTGCCAAGCAGGAATCAGTGCCGAGTACACTTCAGATGGTGAAGATGTAGTCATGGGAACCATCGGAGTTAAGCAATTCCGAGGTAACACTTAATTCGCATATATATATTTTTTATGTGATTTGGCGTTCGCTTTGCGCTATTAAGATTAGTAATTAGTGTCAAAGGGTCATGCAGTGCAAACAACCAATCAAAATAAAAAGGCAACCGATAACTGAGGAGTGAGACGAAATCCAATCCGTTGGCTTTTAAACAATTGCCCGCGCTTAACAGCGCTTGTTTCACGTCTTCTCGGCGTCAGTTAGTATCATTTGCATGATTTCTGCGGCTTGCGTAAGTGTTTTCCCGCGTTCAGCATCGTTTCTAAGTTTTCCTGCGCTTAGCACCGGTTACCCGTTTCCCCTCGCTCGTTTTCGCGCGCTTAGCGCCGTACCGGTCAGGTGGGTTTTCCTACGAATTTAAATGTAACTGCATGAGAAAAGTCTATACAATTTGTGCAAAGAGATGGAGTATTTCGGTATCCCGTCTGAAATCGGTTTCTCGTCTTGTCTTTTGTCAGGTGGCTTGGTTTCCTATAACATCTACGAAAAGCGGACAAGTTTCTCCCCAAATGTTTCTGTAGGAAGAGATGATTACATGGGTAAGAACAAATATGTATTTGCTCAGTCTGGAGCCATGTTTTCTCGGCATTAACACAAGAATGGCAGATAATGGACATCATACGGTAGCCGTTCGTTTTTTTTTTTCAATATCGCAGTTTATTAATGACTTTTTATTCCCCAGGTTACGCAGTCTCAAGCGGACATTTCTTGAGCCAAAATTCCCTGGGTATGTTTTCTTCCGTCAATGCCGTTCGGATCACTGTTTTACAGCTCATCATAAGTAATTTGAACGTTTTTTAATCGCTTCCCTTTAGAATTTGTTGGAGGTGCACCGCGAGGCAACAGTGTACAAGGAAAAGTAAGTATAAGCGGCAAGTAGTTGAGATATTTTGAGAAATTTTATTCTAACGAAGACCACCTCGATTTTTTTGACACTGGCCTCGTAACAACAACAATCGCTTTACCATTCTGAGCTAAACAGCAAGTTACAACGACAACCAGCGGGTACCTCCCGACACATTAGCGATATCTTGCCGACCAGTTACCGATACCTTACCGACAACTACCGACAACTAACCTTACCAATACCCTATCGACCATTGCCGACAGTTCCTGACCAGCCTTGCCAACAACTAACCGATATGTTACACATTCTCAACATTTGACTTAAAAACACTTTTAAACTAGTGATGCTTTCAGATTGCTTGCCAAGTGCATCACTCCCGACCGCGACTGCTAAAGTATACTTTTACAAATGAGAATATATCTCATTAAATGGGTAGGTGTATGGTCGGATGGGTATCCTGTGGTGGAGAGATGGAATAAGTAAGAGATAGGGTTACAGATGATGGTAAATAACGATTTTCGTTCGTTTCGTTATACTTGTAGGTTCTCATGTTCTCGATGGACGATAAATCTGCGATACAAGTGACATCAGAAGTTCCTCCACCGCAGGGGATCACAGTGAGTAGAAAGAGAAATAAAGCTGGCCCACACGGAGCCTCGTTGATCTTGTAATAGTGAATGGGCTGGACTCCGGATCGAGTGGTCTGGGTTCTCCTTGCCTTTATACGTTGAGCGAAATACTTCATTTTCTCTCACAATACCATGTACCTGCTTTGTATCCTGAGCCTGCTATCCAGGGAGGGGTGGGGGGTTTGCAATATTTCTATTCGCTTTATGCTACAATAAACTGGAGTCAGAGAAGAGTCCTTGTGTACAACTCTGAAATGAACGACGCAGTTTTATTATTTTTGATTTAAAATTTCTTCTTTCAGATCGGAAGTTACTTTGGAAGCACACTTTGCGTAGTTGATCTGAACGACGATAAGTGAGTACCTTTATTTGATATGTCTTACGTACATTTATAATTGCACGCAGAGAACCTCGAGAATCAGATACAAGGAACGGCACAACACGTCACGCGCGACCTCATACGATCTCGCGAGGTGCAAGAACTTTTCCCGTTATCCGTTTCAGAGAAAGAGAGACTTCTGTCATTGCACCCCAGCGCTTTTGAATTAAGTCTGCGAGTGCTCTAGCTTAAAAAATTATGTCATATTACTTACTTTGCGCCTGCACCCCCTAATCGTTTTTGCTAAAAGAGATCGTGTTCATTTTGGGTTTAAAATTTTTCTGTTTCTTTAGGTTTTCAGATCTATTGGTAGGAGCGCCCCGGGCCTTTAACAGGGATGAAGGAAGAGTATTTGTTTACGTTAACAACAAAAACGTAAGCTGTGCTCCTTTGTTTTATTTTTCCTAAGGTGTATTTATGCGTCCGTCCGTCCGTCGTCCAATGTGTCCTTATTCGTCTTTCTGTCTTTCCTTGTGTCTGTCTGTCCATCCATACGGCTGTCTGTCTGTCTGTCTGTCCATTCGTCAGCCTGTTTTTCTTTTTGTCTTTCTATCTGCTTGCCTGCCTGTCTGTCTGTCTGTCCTTCTGTTTGTCTGCTAATCAATTCGTTACCCCATCGTGCTCTAAATTATCTTCGCTTGTGACCCAAAATAAAAGGCCTGTTGTATTCTCTATTTTAGGGTGCACTCAACCTTCAAGACGCCCTTGGTTTAATGGGTGATGACATCCCGTTCGCTCAGTTTGGCAGAGCGATAGCAAGGGTCGGAGACCTCAACAAAGATGGCTTCCAAGGTACATATGAAAACCTTATGTGACCATTGGGTGACTACATCTTATCTCCCGGTCTTATATTGATGTACCACAAGGCGTCTGATATTCCTGTAGTTTCGCGCGGAAAAGCGAAGTAAAGGAAACGGGAGAAGATCGCATAAAAAAGGGAAAAAAAACTTTATTTTAAGTGTCAAACGTATTTAGCACTATTGTGCTAATCGGGAATTCTGAGGAAAAAAAAACAAAAACAAAAGCTAAAACAAAAACAAATATTGTCCAACTGGCGGGAAGCTGACCAGTTGGCTATTGAGATTACGCAGTCCAGGGGTTGAACTCGCGACATAAAAGAACAAATCCAGATAGCGGTAGAGTGAAGCCCTAAAACATTCGGCCACTCGGCCTCGCCGCCTCTTACAGATTTCCAGATTCTCAAACATAAACTAACACTGAACGAAATTTATACCAATCGGTAATAATAATTTGAAAAAAGGTTATAATGAAACATAGGGGGATGTCCAAAGCACTTAATTTAGTAAAATCTTATTCTGATTGACAGATATTGCAATTGGAGCACCCTTTGAAGACAATGGTGCTGTTTATGTTTACCACGGCTCAAAGGAAGGTATCAACCCCGCTTACAAACAGGTAAGAGCACAGCTAACTCCTGTTTGATCATGTCAAAGTTTTGTGGGTGTTTTGGTTTGTGTTCACGAGGCATAAATTGAACCCAACCGGACTTCTAGCCTTGAGGTCCAACTAAAGCATCTCGAGTTATTTAGGCCTGGGACAAAATTACCTTTAAATTGAAGGGAACCTCAGGAATATAAAAGTTTACTAAAATAGAAAAATACCAAAAAGATACTAATAAACCATAAAGGAATTAGGATGGTTAAGGATGGAGAAGATTGACACGGATTACAAACGACGAACTTGAAAAATTTAGGTTAAACTTTTCAAAATACACCAACCGTGACGTAGTTCCCTTAACGTACTTAATCAGCTCAATTATCCAGTTTAGATCAGATTCTCCGTCATTATGGATTCTTGTCTTGAGTTGTTTTGGTTTCTTGCAGAAACTCCTAGGTTCCTCGGTGGACTCTGGATTAAGATTGTTTGGCTCAGCTGTTGCTGGAGGTCTTGATATGGACAGCAATGGTTACCCAGGTACATGTGCGAGACCATGAATATTTAGAAAAATAGTCAGTAAATCCGCAATTCTTGTGGTCTATTCTTTCCTTCTGGTGTACACGCGAAAACAGTCAACTTTACTTACTATCATGTTGTTGAGAAAACTTCGCGAACACTTATCGCCATTAAAATCGATTTTACAGTCAAGTTCTCTGTCTTCTTGCAGATATCGCAGTTGGTGCATATGGGTCAAATAGAGCAGTTCTGTTTAGGTATGAAAAGACACGATTTTCAAACTATTTTTGCCAAATACTGTTTTTAGCACAAGTTGATGTTGAGAGAAGAAACTATTGCTGTCTGACAAGGAGTGGAGCATTTGACTTTTGGAGAGAGGGGGGGGGGAGGGGAGGGGGTGTTGGGTGATTTGATACAGGCACGAACATTTTTTTTAACCCTTTCATGAGCTGGGAAATTTTTTTCTCGGGAAGTGTATATGCGTGATATATTGTTCTCCATGAAACATTCTTTCGTTCGGCTCACTGAACGTTGCGTGAATTTGTTTTCAGCAGGCATGATTGGCTGCCTAATAACTTCGTTATTTTGACTTGTGTGAAAACCGTCCTCTCATTTTGCTTATTCACGTTTGAACTATCAGGACTCGTTCAATTGTTAACGTCGAAGGAAGTATCCAGCTTAGCAGAAATCAGATCGTTGTAGAAAGCAATGACAGCTTGTGTCGTCTAGAAGGACAGTACCATAAATGGTAAGTTTTTCAAAAAACAAGAAAATAGTTTTGAAGACATGATTGATCATCGCAATTATAAACACAGCTTAAGCAGCTGTGAAATTAAAGGCTGAAAAAAAAAAAAAAATAAGGCCTGAACGGGATTCGAAGCCATGACCTCTGCGATACCGGTGCAGTGCTCTACCAACGGAGCCATCAAGCCAGCTGGGAGCTGGTCACATTGAGAGTTCGTAATATACCCTTAGATGGTGAATAATACAAGTGAATATATGAAAGACCATACATTTGAATTGCGAAGAAAGATATGAAGACATGATTGATCACCGCAGTTATATACAAAACGTAAGCAGCTTTGAAATTAAAGCCTGAAAAATAGGTTTGTTTTCGTAGACTCTGTAGAATATTGCTTGATCACTTTTCAAATCATTATTTGATTTGTTTTCCTTTCAGCCTAAACCTATTAGTGTGTTTTACAAACAAAGACAGTGGACTTACTAGTTATGCAGGTAACATTTCTTCTTGTACGCCATTATTTTGACGTGACATTGGTTGGTCAGTTCACGCAACTGTTCTGTCAAGGCAACAGTTACAACTGTGTTACAGCTTTCACCTCAGTAGTAGTAAACATTTTTTGCATACAACACGAAACACTTCGTGACAGTGAGTTGATTATTTCATGACGAAAAATAACAACTTTTGTCTACATTGTGAACATGTAGCTGCACGTGACATTTTCGCGAGATGAGGACTGCGCATCACCTGCTAATGACGGCCTCCCGGGAGGGGGAGAGGGGAGAGGGGAGAGGGGAGAGGGGAGAGGGGAGAGGGGAGAAGCATGCTCCCTTGATCCTTTGAAAATTTACTTACAATATTGTCACATAATTCTGCCTTACTTCGTATGATCTTTATATTTCCTTGGTACGTTGATTTATTTCATTTTAATTTTAATGTACCTTTTTAGCAGTATTAGTTCTGAAAAGTCCCCTTGGGGAGTGCTAATAAAATTTGTACTGCACTGTCTCCCTTGTTCCCAATTAATAAATTCTATTGTTCCCTAAATTTTTTCTCAAAGCTCCCTTAAAAGTAGAGATATCCCTTGTTCCGTCAAATTCATCCCAAAAATATCCCTTGTTCCCTTGAAATAAATGACCCCTTGTTCCCCAGTACCTCTGGTAACCGTCGCTAATGAAGGAAAACCTCCTCCAATCGCGGTAGGTTTTCAGTCTATGAAAAGTCTTTATGTTTTACTTTTCGTTTTTGTAGGCCTGGAGATATCCTATACAGTAGATTTGGATCGGGTTAAAACTGTGAGCGGAACAGACTCTTTTCGCCGCATGTTCTTCATAGATGAAGAAACGAAGGAAAAAGTATTTGTGATAAAGGGAATGTATAATCTAACTAAACAAGGAGAAGGTCTCTGCTCTACGCCCAGGACTGTGTATCTCAAGGTACGTCCAACTAATACTATTTATACCACGCTATAGAAAATACAGCCAATCAGAATTCCAGAAAGCTGTTGTATATTCGACGTTATTACACCCAACCTTCTCATCGTGCGTTGCGCGTATGTCGCATTGATTGTATGGGCCACCTTATTTTCTATGGCATGGTATAAAATAGTTATTCAACGCTCTCTCATGGTATACCATGGAATATCCCACGTGTCACTCTCATTTCCTTGGTATACACACTCGCCTAAAGGCTCAGGCATATGTATACCGAGAACATTTAAGTGATATACCTCGGTATACATGTATACCACGGTATATAGGAGAATCTTTGTTTACAATATTTGCCTCATTACCATAAGCGATACAGTTTCTGATGGAGCTACAAAGAGATTAATACTGAATATTGAAAGGGCACAGCACGATTAACTGTCCCAAGGAATTTGAGCGCGATGTATAGAATACTTTTTGTGCGACGAGGGTTTAAAAGCTCAAAATTTTACAAAGAATGTATGAGCTCATTAGCGCTTTTGCCACACATAAATTTTGATGTTTTTTAAAGCCAATTTCTCCTCGAATATTACACCCAAAGAGCCAAAAATTTCACCACTTACTAAGTTTCACAAGCTCTTTACGTTTTTCTAGTAAAATCGTGTCTAGCATGATGTCTTCTATGCGCAAAGTCGTATGTTAATAAGGCCGAAATGTAAACAATGACGTCAGCAAAGATTCGCCTATACCACTCGAGAGCGATGCATAACTAATACGTATTTATCCTTGTTTTATATTTAAAATCTGGACTTTTTTTTCTCTGAGAAATATGGAAAGATGACTTGAGTGTTTTTTGTTGTTCTGTGAAGGAAAAGGACAGTCTTGGAGATGTCGCTACTTCCCTTTCATTCGATCTCGAGTTTGGTTTGGTGAAGTCTTGTGGCAGGGATCTGTGCCCGATGTTAAACGATTCTCTTTACACAAAGCACACGGCAAAGGTAAGACCTAAAGGGTATTTCACGATGGACCACTTAAAAATAACGCTTCCTCGACTATAGGAAGGATTTTTACTTTCATACACCAAGATGCTTTCCCTGCGAATGGGAAAGATCCCGCGTTTGCATTCCCCCTTAGCGTTTTATGTTTTCTACTTGAAAGTTGATTGTTTCGCGCTGGTTTTGAAACAATTTGTTGTTTCATTTTTTTTTTATGTTGGATTTTATTTAATAATATCTCTAGAACAAAACTGTAAACCAAATCATTAATAGGCTTTCTTAGAGCTGTTTTCAATCGAGTGTTATAAGATGAGAACCAAAGTGATCGCTTCAGCCAATCACAACGTACCATGACAATTCAGTAAACCAATCGAAACTCCGAGCAAAAACATGTAACCAGGCCCCACAAAGCGCGGGAAACCATGTGCGAGGGAGGCACTTCTGATTGGATGACAAAATGGCGTGAGGTTTTAAAGCCAATCGCTGTGCTTGGTCAGTAACGCAAAACCAAAAAAATGCGACGATCAAGTAAACAACAATTACCTCTCTATTCCGTTTGCCGTAGAGCTTGTTGCCGTTTACTCAACTCCAATGAGCTCTAACCAATCAGAAGAAAGTGGCTGTCGTCTTAGCCAATCATATCCAGCACAAATCCAGACCGCGTCTTTCGTTTCCCGCGCTTTTCACAGCACTAGTGCCGAGTCAACGTACTGTGCTTTCAGCAAAGGACAATTCCTTTCATAACTCTCTTCTTATACCTCACAGGCTTTCTTTATCAAAAGATGTAAGAATCGAAAAGTCTGTGTACCTGATATGACTGTCGATGGAAGAGCTGTTTTAGTAGGGTAAGTAGGGGGTAGTGTTGATCTTCTTCTTGTTTCGGTCTACTCTATGAGTTAGTTTCTACATAATGCCTCTTAACAGTGTAAAGCATGTGGTGTTTTACCCAAGCCTTGTGGTACGTTAGGTTGGCGTCATCTTGAACGCATGCGCGATGTTAACTACGAGACTCCAACTAATTTACTGCATGTCTACTTCTAACAGGTATGACGGTACTCGAACATTTGATCGAAATCTGCGGATCGGTCTTGTAAAAGACTTGATTTTACAGCTCACAGTGTCAAACAAGGCCAACGATTATGCTTATTACTCCAAGATGTCGGTGAAGTACCCGAGATCATTAGGCTACCAAGGAACTAGTGGAGTAAGTAACCACATAGAGTACTTCAATGTTAAGGAAACTAGGCGTTTGTTTTTTTTTTTTATATCCAAAGGTATTAGTTCCTAAAGAAACTGTTTGGCTGTTTCGGCGGACAAGTGAAACACTTAGCTATTTGTTAACTCGAAGTTGGTTAAGGTAAAATTAACCGCCACACCGAGTTTGTGAAACAGACCCTTCCATCAATAGTCTCTACTCTGATGAAGAGCTAATGTAAAAAACGTCAGCTTCACACTGAAGCTCGCTATGGCAGTTAATAATTTGCCTTTAACAGCTTAAAGTTGATAAATAGCTATGTGTTATCTCCTTGACTCTAACTTAATCTGTTTAATTTTAAGAGCAATCTTTAATCGATTTTCAAACAATCTATTAGTGTTTTGGACAATAAACGTGACAGTCGTTATTTACGGTGTTTTGACTGAAAGAGAAGTAGTCGAGACTCGTCATTTTGTGCTTCATGTATTTATCACCTTCGATCCGCCTTTTTATATTTTTAGCAGTGCGAACGTCAACACAGTTCAGACAACGAAACTCAGTCCCAGCTCTCTATCAGCTGTGAGGTGGGAAGAATGGCTCTCCCGGGACTTAGTGATGTGAGTAGCTTCGGTTTTTATCGATATTTCTGAGGACTTTCTTTATGACGGAATCTATCTGCCTGGTTAGCTTCTATCTTCATTAGTATCTCGGTCACACATCATCGGTTTGAACGAGCTTGTATAGCTCTTAGACGTGACGTGTCTAAATAAAGCATTGTATTGTATTGTATCCTTCTCAGTCTCCTTGCAGAGAACGCTCCTGGAATAGCTAGGCACACAAAGTCTCGTGTTGGCCAATCAGGAACGCTGTCTGCGCGCGCGTGTGGACCAGTGGCGGGAAAATTCCGAAATCTTTTCGGAACTTTCCCGCCAACACTTCTTAAAATATCAAAAGCGTAAACATTTTAGATAATGATAATGAATTGTGCTACTCATTCGACTTTCAGAAGGTTTTAAAACGTTTTGACAGTTTTTCTAATTAGCTAAGTAGTGAGGAACTTTTTTCATTACGAGGACTTAACTTTAGCCCTTGTTTTTCTTTTACCTCAGAAAAAATTCACCCTCAAGTTTTCAGCAGCTTCGGTAGAAAAAGATTTCCCTATTATCGTCACGGCTGAAAGGTACGTCAAACACATTAAAATAATGATTCTGTCAGGTCATTTTTTTATTCTCTATCGCCAGAAAATTCCGATAAACATGTTGCTATAATCAACGTCCTAAATTGAACCTGAATTTGTTCCGAGAAATAAAGAGAGTTCTTGAATATGGCATCGTCAATTTTTCTGCAAACGCGCAGATGCTAAGCAACTCCTTTTTATCGTCACAACGGTCGATTAAACGTTTTATAATTACAATTTGTACACTATCGGGTGATTGCTTAAAATGGCTTTGTGATATGCTTTTCAGTCAAGACGTAGATGCCAATGAAAAAGATAACAGTAAAGAGTTCTTAATTGCTGTGAAGTATGAAGCAGATCTTGTGATCAGAGGGTATGTACACTTTTTTCATTCGATTTCGATTGACTGTCGATCAGACCAAATATTCTAGCACCAGAAAACATGTTCGTAAAATATGGAGTCGCACCGTACTGCGACGAAAAGCTGTTTGTAGTTAAACTTCTCAAACATTTCTGTCTCTCTGTAGTTATTCAAAGCCGGACCAGGTCATTTACTCAGGAGATGTCAAATCAAGGGAGAAAGTCGAAGAGTTTCAAGAGGAAATTGGACCCGAAATTGTTCAAACTATCAAGGTAGGTTGAAATCAAACTTACTTAGCAGCTCTAGATGAAAATCATGTTCAGTTGCATTTGAAAACGGTAGATATATATACGGTTTGAGTGAGGCCGGGGACATCATCAGATGGAGAAGAACGCTGGTGAAGAACGCGACGTACTTATGCTTTTCTCGCGCGGATTGAGACAATAGCACGGTCCGGAATAAGTGTCCTCCCTCTTATGAAGCGCCCATGATTCTAGAGATGATAAAATTAAATAAGCGTTAGGATAGTTATGATGAAGCCGCTTTGTACTCACCGCTCAGCCATTGATGTGCTATTCTTGTTTTGTTGTAGGTCAGTAACTATGGTCCTAGCGTGGTGGACTGGTCAGAGGTCACCATAACAGTTCCTAATCTATTGAAGAAGGACGACCCGGACAGTTTTCTGATGTATTTACTTCAGGTTGAGGTAGGTAACGTCTGAAAAAGTGACTTTAATTAATTAATTTACCGTGTTTTCCAAGAATCAACTGAGTTTTCTTTAAGGTGTAATTCTTTCCTGATGAAGACACTTTTCTACTCTTCCCATCACACTTCATGTGTTAGTATCCAGTCTCTTCACGGACACTAAATGAAAGCGACTGGGCATGGCTCTGTTGAATAGGCCGACAACGGATAATTTTCCCCTGTAGATATACCTTTACCTTGGCATGTTGTTCTTTACAGGTTATTGGTTCTGGAAGCTGTAACGCTGTCGTCAATCCTCTAAACATTGAGGTAAGCTACAACCTTATACTGCGACAGACGCGGTGGCCTCATGGTTAGTGCGCTCGTCTCTGGATCGGTCAGGGCCGGGGTCAATTTGAAGTGTTCTTAGGCATGACAGTTTACTCTCACAGTGCCTCTCTCCACCCAGGCGTATAAATGGGTACTGGCGAACTTAAATTGATGCAGGGGGTAACTCTGCGATGGACTAGCATCCCATCCGGGGGGGAGTAGAAATACTCCTAGTCGCTTCATGCTACAGAAACCGGGATAAGCGCCGGCCTGTTGATCCACTTGGCCTGCATGTATGCAGACTTTTACTATCGTATACTGATCCTACCTTGATTTGAGAAGAAGATAGAAAAGTGAAGATAAATTTAGAAAAGAAAGTAAACTCAATTTTGTCAGACAGGCAATGTCGCCATTAAATTACCTGTGGTTCAACTGGAGTACCCAAAATCCTCTCCAAACGTTTGAAGCTAGTAAGAGCTACTTCAATCCGGTTTTTGTGATAGCAATCGAAGATGAAGGGCATTTATATTAAGCAAGTCATCAGTTTCTAGTTGAGACCATGTCTTTGGCCAATGATTACTCACATGCAGCTGTGTTTAAACTATTAGAGATTCTATGAACTAACTGTATACTCACTCTCAACCATTTCTCATAGCCTGCCAACACCAATGGTTCAGTCATTAAGGAGAATTTCAAACGAGACAGGCGTGACACTACAAGACTGGTAAGAGCGCATGTTTCTTGTAATAAGAGCGCATGTTTCTTGTCTTACATTCTAATTTAGAATCACTTGCTAAAGATTAAAATATTTATTGCTGCTATCAATAACCTTAGTTAGTAACTGATATGGCTCGTGAATTGACCTTTGGAATATTGTATTTCTAGCACACCTTTTCCGGCGGTATCTTGAGACCAGAAAACTGTGCTAAAATGAATCCATATAGCTAATCACTGTTATTTGCAGAGCTGCGGAGAGGTGGGGTGCCAATCATTTCAGTGTAGACTGGGGCGACTGAGGAAGGGTGACAAAGTAGAAATCAAACTGATATCACGGTTATGGCAAAACACTCTTCTCAAGGTATTTTATGTCACTCTAAAGAGTTACTGTTCACCTCTGCGCTTTTAGCGCAATCAACTACTAACTATAACAGAATTACTGCGCCTTTCAATAACATGCGGACTCTAAAACTCAAAGCTCAACCGACAAATGCGTTTTTCGCTACCGTCAATCAAATGTTCGGCGACTCCTCCCAGCTTCCGACCACTGTCGAGCACTGTGTCGTTGTCTGAACTGTGCTAAACGATTTGATTACTGCGCGTTCGGCAGTAGTCGGAAGCTGGGAGGAGCCGCTGAACATTTATTGACGGCAGCGAAAAACGCACTCGTCGGTTGAGCTTTATTTTTTGAATTTTAGAGTCCGCATATTATTGAAAGGCGCTTTAAACCGAAAGAACAGCTACTGAGTTTGTAAACCATAAAGAGACCATTGATCTATGCAGCCCCAGTCATAATTTCATTACAGAGCGGTTTTCAATTGAGTGTCGTAAAATCAAAACAAAACCAATTACTTACCAAGTAGACTACTCAGCCAATCTCAAACCGTAGTAAAACCAAAACCAAAACCAAAGTAATTGCCTGATTACTTTTGACACTCAATTGAAAACCGCTCTATTGCATTTTATTTGTATTGCCGGTGATTACTATTCAGAAACAAACAATTTATTTTATATTTTACTTAGAAACCTGTTTATTGACCAGGCAAGCAGTATTTTCTTAGTTTTCACTGTCAGGTCCTAAAAAATGTCATTATTTAAACGTTTGGTTCATTTCTTTGTTAACAGCTCGAAAAGTCGCCGATAGTGGAACTAGAAACAATCGCACAAGTCCAAGTTCCTTCCAAAGTCATGCAACCAGACGAATCAAATGACGCTGCGGTGGTATGGAATTATTTAATTGCTACTGTTTTTGCCCCGCTCCAAGGAATACTTCAGGTCCTTCAGCCATCACTGAATTATTCATGATTTGTTGATGACCGATAGTTTTCAACGAAGTGTATCTTTTCTTTAGTACTAAAAAGAGATAGCCGAGTGGCTTTGAAAGCACAATGCTCATGTCATCCAGAGATTCCGGATTGAAACCTTCCATCCTAGCTACATTAACAGGAGACATGTGACTTGTCCGTCGGCAATGCCAAGGCTACGAATATTCCAAATAAGCACTCTGCGGTCTTAAAATCTCGTTCGACAGAAAAGCTAACTATTCCCTTTCCAAATTACCATTTGCAGAAAGAAATGCGATTGTAACGTTTGTTTTTCTGTTGTAGATTATTCTGACAGCGAAGCCTGCGCGGACTGGTGGTAGTGGCAAATCGATCCCGTGGTGGGTATACGTAGTATCCGTGCTTGGTGGAATCATCTTAGTGGCTGTCGTGGTTCTGGTCCTGTACAAGGTTTGTGTTCTCTGTTGTCTCTTGGGAGTTACTGTTGCTTGTGATGTTAAACAGATGATACGCAACGAATTTCAAATGTTAAAAAGCCCTTGTTACGTGGCCTAAGAGAGCGCATTAGAATTTCTTGTCCTAAGGATCACCGAGAAACGCTGTAGTTTTCCTCTATGCAGGAAGGTTGTTAGCGGCCAGCCAAAATCATGTTTGTACTATAGCTAAATTTAAATTTAAATTCTAAATTCTACGGCTTTGCTTAATTTTTCAAAACATACTAGGTCGGTTTCAGGCGCGTGGCATAAAGAGGAAGGTACCGGAGACTTCATCCTCACAAATAACTAGTTTTCAATTGACTGGGAGGTAACGCTTTAAACGTCGGCCCTCGCGACCATTCACACGTGGGTGTAGAATATATGCAGACGTTACTAATAGTGGTTCTTGTTTCAGCTTGGCTTTTTCAACCGGAAGAAGGAATCACTCGAGGCCACACCCGACGAGGCAGCGCCCATGAACAAAGTGTGAACAAAGACAATTGAAGAAATCTGCTGGACTGCTTCTCTGATGTGTAATCCCGGCACAAGAAAAATGTTCCGTCGACTACACAAACGAAACTTCTAACAAATGGATGTAAAACATTTAAAATGAACCAAATAATGGAGAATCAAGGCAAAGACAATAAAGAAGATTAAAGGCTCTTACTTAGTGTAGAAGACACAGTTGACGGTAAACAAGAGAGGAGAAAAGGACAAGAGAACGAGGAAAAAAAAAAGAAAAAAAAAAAAGCTTTGTGAGGCGTTGTGCTGTTGTGACGTGTCCTATGTTTTCTACAACAAGGAGCCAGACTGAAGACAACAATACCCTAGATGATGATTTTTTTTCATTCTCCACACGCTTCTCCTTAACGATATATTGATAATTGTTAGGAGAAGTCAGATGTCAACCTCTCTTGCCAAATTAAGACTACACCAGGATTGGGCGTAGATGCATGCGACTAAGGGAAGAAAAACCGCATGAAGAAGTTCTTATTGTAAATATTACAAGACAAGGCTGGCTATTTCCGTGTATTATCAGAGCTATTTTTCTATTTATATATTACGGTTATTTTTCGACTTAGCTCCTGTAGACGGAGAAGCGACCTACAGAAAATAACGACAAAATATCATTGGATATTTTTACTAAGATGTTAATGTAATAAGCAGTTTAAGTTATATCTTTAAAACCGCAAAATCTCTCTTAAAAGCTACCCGGTTCTGATTCCAAACTTCCCCGAATGTCACGATCTAACACTCTCCCCGGATACAAGCCATGTCCCACGTTAAAACGATTATCACTTATTGTCTCAGTTCCTAGTGAGAAAGCTTTTTGTTGAAGCAAAGTTCAAAATATCTTCTTTTCACTCTGCTGTAAAGTGAACTGGCCTGGGGCTTTTAAGAGGAGTTTTGTGATGAAAAACAGGTGCACTTTTAGCCTGCTTTCAACGAGCCAGATATGAAAAGTTTTTTTTTAGCAAAATTGTGGAGTTTATTTAGCGAAAGCTGATGTAATTTTAGTAAGTCTCCTATTCTTCACACTTCTCAGAAGTCAAAGGAACTGCAGAAGTTTAAAGTATTTAATAAGAGCCGAACGAAACTGTAAATAAATGAGAGCTTTCCCTCAGTACTGTGCTGTGTGTGTTTCAAAGAATTATGTAGTGGTCTCGTGAAATTTTACAGGTGACAGTCAGTGTCATTTTGGGGAAATTATTTGTATTAGAAGTCGAAGGGTTTTCTATTAATTTTTCTTCCTTAAGGAAGGACGAGAAACTGAGAAACTCCAACAGATGCCACATCATCTTGGCGCCATTTGCACGATACATTGCATAGCAACGCTGACCTCCAAGGAAACGGCGGGCTCAGGGAGTTGGTTCCAGTGGACATCATTCCGACCTGAACAGGTTTCTTTCTCGTGAATGCCAAGAACTAAGACTCATTCTTGCTCAAGGCAACGAAGTTTCATTCTTTAGGCGGCCACATCAAAGTCAGTTCAGCATGTTTACTCTCAGGAATCCACTGCTTTAACGCAGCCAGTAGAAACTTCGGGTTTTTCTTCCAAGCTGCCATTAGCGCCATCTTGCTATTCGCACTACCGCTCACAAGTTCACTCAATAAGACTTCGGTCCTCGGCTGTAACTTTGCCCACGACTTGATCATTGTAACAGGAGCTCCCAACAGGAAAGGCACAAACTTTGAAAGTGCTGCGACCACTCTTCCTTCAAGCAAAAATTTTCCAAACCACTTGTATTTGTCGAGTCCTGTCGGGTACTCAAGGTCTTGAGCCGGAACTTGCCAGGACTTGGGTCCAAACGTACAGGTCATGTGACACTTGACAACACCAGCCTCGGAGTCATAGCGAGGCGCAGGGTCTTCTAAAGGCTTGGAGAAGGTGCACATACTTGGAACTAACACTGGAATCCAGTCAGGTTGAACAGCGATAACACCTGCAAGGAAGAAAACAGCAGATACACATTACGGTCGAACCTCAATAAGCGGCCACCTGTTAAGCAACCAGTTATCAAAGTCCTGACATTTTTGTCCGTAAAATACTGTAAATAAAACTCCTATTAACCGGTCACCTCTTTTAAGCGGCAGGGGCCACCTTTTGGTCGTCCCGTTGAGAGTTTTCTACTGTCCTTTCCCCTATTAACTTACCAAAATTTAACACACGTAGTTTGGAATTTTTTTTGGAGAAAGCGATGACAGTTAAGCTAGAGTCCGAGATTGGAAGTGACCACTGATAAGAACATTCAAAGACACGTTTATTATTGTCTTCCAATGATTCCATATTGGCTTAAAGCATGTTTGTATTTGAATAAATTGACGTTCCTACCAAGACTGATGCTAATTTCTGACGAAACTTTACGTAGCAGCCAACCGCTATTAAGCGGCCACCTCCCATTTCCCCGAGGGCAGTCGGGGTTCCACTGCGTAGAGCGAATAGACAAATAGTTTATGTAAACTAAACATATATCGCTAAAACAGAAGAGTTAAGAAATGTTTCATGAAAAGTGTCACTGTTTTTACTACCCTCGTCACAGTACTACAGCCTTACCTTTTATAAAAAGTTTTGAGGTCTCCACGACTTCCTGGTAAATCACAAACTCTGGTAACACGTCAAACAGCGCGGAAGAGGGATGAATGAAAACAGGCTCATCCACGGACATGCAACTGTACGAGTTCTTCAGCTGGGGGTTATTTCCGGCGGGGCTCTTACGAGCGACATGGTCGCCAAGGCCTGAGAGGCAGATCTGTCGGAGGGCCTTACACTGGACAGGGGATGGTGGGCTCATTCGAGGATTAACCACCACCCTTGCGTCAGCATTTACAAGATTCACTGAGTTTGTGAGCTGCACTCGAAGCTTTCTGATCTCTATCATCCCTTTATGACGAAGCCCGTTTTCTGAACAGAACTTTTCGGTGCAGCCTGCGTATTCGCTGGCTCCAACAGCTCGCAAAAGAACCATCGCGTCACCAAGTTTCTGCGCATCACCTTGCCCCGCCCAAGTGCGACGCAACCGCGATATCTTCCGCCGATCCTCCTTGGTTATTTGACCAGCTTCTCTGTCGTTGTCATCAGCGAAGATTTCTTTGACCGTGAGAGCGGAAACAATAGCGATGACGTATTCCATGCAGCTTTCCTGATGCCCCAGGCAAAGCATCTTCGCGTATCTTGGCGAAACCGGAAACTTGGCCATGGCACGACCCAACGGAGTGATGACCGCGTTGACGTTTCCTTTCACCGTTTTTCTCTCCTCTAGCGCGCCTAGATTCAACAACAGCTTCTCCGCGCTCTGCAACGCTGTCGCGTCCGGTGGAGTTGGGAAAGGAAAGTTAACAACCTTGTCGATACTCATGTCCTTCATCTGCAGAACCAAATCGTCAACTGGCCTGCGTGAGATCTCTGGAGCCGAGAACTCTTCAAACTCGTTGGTGAACACGGCTGAGGAATACAAACGATAGCAATGCCCAGGCTCCACTCTACCAGCTCTGCCCGCTCGCTGATCTGCTGAGGCCCTGGATGTCCACGTGATTTTAAACGAGGACACTCCAGTGACTTTATCGTAGTAGCGCCTCTTGACCATACCTGTGTCCACCACGTACTTGATGTTGGGAATTGTCAGCGATGTTTCTGCCACGTTGGTTGCTACGACACAGAGTCGCGTCCCTTCTGGGGATGGCTGGAATACTTTGGCTTGCTGCTGGCTCGACAGAAGCGAATACAACGGCAGAACGAACATAGGAAGATTCTTGTCGATCAATGACGTAAACGCGCTGTCATCGAGATCAAATCCACTGCTCTCGTCGCCCTTGTTTGCGATATCTTCCTCTCCGAGGTCTTCGTCTTCTGCGTCTCTGTCTTCCACTGCTGGATTCACGGAGTAATTGTCAAGATCAAAATCATCATCAACATCATCATCGGAATTTTCATCCTTCACCTTCTCCTCCGCGACGCGCGTTGACTTTGTTGTCTCCGAGTTGTGAGGAAATGTCTTCTTCAGCTTCTTACACAGTCCATGCACTTCAGCCTGGCCAGTCACAAAAACTAAAATTCCCCCGGGTGGTAGGGTGCGGTGAATTTTACACACTTTGCGGAACGCCTCGTTTAAGTAGTCGTCAGGTGTCCTCTTGTTGAAATGGACCGTCACAGGAAATTGTCTGGACTCGACAGTAACTACAGGAGGTGGGGAGGGGAACAGACGCGCATTACCTGTAAAGTCCTCCACGCGGAGGGTGGCGGACATTATAACCAGTTTGAGTTGTTTTCCTTGGCTTTTACGCATTGGGACTATTCTGGAAAGTAAACCCATGAGAATATCTGTGAATACGCTGCGTTCATGGGCTTCGTCGATGACAATGACTGAGTATTTTGACAAGAAAAAGTCCTTTTCGATTTCCTTGAGAAGCACACCATCTGTCATGAACTTCATGATGGTCTTCTCGGTTACGTTGCCTTCGTAACGAATCTGATAAGAAACCAGCTCAGTGCTCATATTCAGCTCCAGAGCAACACGGCGTGACATTGTCACGGCAGCCACACGCCGCGGTTCTGTCACGCCAATCAATCCTCGTGTTGTGTAACCGCCCTCGTAAAGAAACTGAGGCACTTGCGTGGTCTTTCCACTTCCGGTCTCACCGCAAAGAATCACCACGTCGTTGTCATGAATCGCTTCCATGACAGCCTGCTCTTCGGCGAGAATCGGAAGTTGAAGCCTGGCGGCTTGTATTTCCGGGTCTCTTTTCACTTCTTTAAAGATGGCTGGCTCAGACTCCGGTTTCGTCGGCGCCACATTCTTTGCAACAGTCTCATCTTTTGATTGTACAAATTTTTCGACTTTGACTTCATTCGCTTCGGCTTTGAAAGCTTTCCTAGAGTCAGATAGCTCACTCTTTAGCTTTTCTTTGTCTGTACATTCAGTTGCTACATCTCTATTTGAATGTATACTTTCCATGCCCTGATTTTTCTCCGCCAAACGTTGACTGTTACTATTCTCATCATCACTTTCAGACGACTCTTCAGAGTCGAATTCTTCCTCTGCCTCTTTAGTGATCTTAGCAGGAACAGATTCATGAGCTTTCTTCTCCAGTCGAAGTTTCTTTCCTTTCTTTCGGCCACGGCGAATACTAGAGACAATACCCCTTTCAACCGTGTCTGTTTGACTGTCATCTTCCGACAACTTCCGCTTCCTGGTTATGTTCAGCTGACCAAGATCGGTTGTAGAACTCATTTGAGCTAGTTCTTTATCGCTTACAGCATGCTCGGAAAGCGCTTTGAGTAATTCTGCCCTCTTCGCTTTCTTTCGTTTCGTCTCCACAATTTTCTCCAGCTTTTTACGCTGCTTCTTGGTGAGTTTCTTTCGCTTCTCATTCGGATCCTTGTGAGTCACCTTAACTTTGTTTTTCTTGCTTGAAGTAACAAGGATGTTGGTGTCGTCATGAGATTTGCTGTATTCCTCATCTTTAGTTGATTTTTCGATGACATCTTTCTGGTCCAACGATGGCGTTGATTTCTTACTTTCCTTTGCTGTTTCTGGCTGCAATCTCGCCTTCCAGTTATACTTTTTCCTCATTCGACCCATGATTTCAATTTCTTGCAATGGTTAAGCAATTTCAAGTCGCGGAAAATCGAATTTCAAACACACGTGGATAAACTTTGTCCGCCATATTGCAAAACTTCCTCTCATGGGGTTGCTCGCTGACCCGGTATTATGGGCTCATGCACTCGAGCAGCCCTGGGAAGAGAAAGAAATCTTGATCCAGGCTTCATCCGAGCGTTCTCTACACGTTTTCCAAAATGGAGGCCGATTTGTATGATGAATTTGGAAACTACATTGGTCCTGAACTTGAAAGCGACGAAGAAAGCGAGGAAGAAGAGGAGGCTGATGAAGAGGACGCCATAGAATATGTAAGTGTAGTGGTTTTGATTAACCCATAACGTAAAAAGACTGCAGTGAAATCGTGAACTTTTCTGTTGGCTTGTCTTTGAAACGCATTCGAAACGTCAGTAAAACGACGCTCACGTGGGCCGTTTCTGTATTCTAACACGTGTTATGAAACCGTAGAACTAGATTTTGATCTCAGCAGCAAGTGCCTTGAGTCAGTTTAGTTCTGGCACAAAAGTGTTACAACGTTTTGGAAATCATGCTGAACTGAATTTACCAAAGTCGATAAAACTACCGGGAAGTGTCTTGATCTAAGGCTTTGTTCTCACTACCTCAAGTTCCCAGTTTGTATCCCTTAGAACTCCGGAATCAAGTTGTCCTTTCAGGCTTTGAAATGTATACATGTATATTTATGAAGTCATTTAACTCTACTGCTAGCTATTGTGTAACGTGTAAAATGATAAGCTTATTACATGTTGATGTAACTCCATATGACTTAGAGATACCATTTACATCAACATCTTTCAGGCAGAAGATGATGAAGATGAACAAATGGACCAGGATGAAGAGCCTCAAATGCAAGTCGTTCTTCATGAGGTACAGTTTCTAGTGCTGAAAAACATAGCCTGGAAAGAAATGATGGTTTACAGTATGCTGCTTGGTTGAAATAAAAAAAAACATACTAATAAAAAATGTCAGTCAGTGACTCAAGCTGCAATGTACTCTGATGTACGGATTCAACAATTTTGGTGAGGGTATTGTAGGACCTGCTTACTGAAACCCTTATGTGGGGCAGGGGTGGTGCAGTGGTGAAAACGAATGCTTTCTACCAGTGTAGCCTGGGTTAGAATCTTGGACCTGGTGTCATAAGTCGGTTGAGTAACTTGTTGTTGTTTCTGGATCACCAAAAAGTTGAATGTTCAGTCTTCTGTTTTTACGTATTTTCCTCTAAGTCTCATATATATGTACATCTGTCTAAAGTGTGATTGCATGGTCCTTAGCATGAATTCGATCAGTACTAACTAAAGATGCCTTTAGCTTTACCAACATCACATTTCTGAGAATTCTTACAGCTGCAACACTTATTTGTACTCTGAAGATGTAAGATTGATCTTGTGCATATATTATTGGTTTGCAGGATAAAAAGTATTACCCTACTGCAGAAGAGGTGTTTGGACCAGAGGTCGAGGTAAGAGGAGGCAAAGTTATCCTATTATCCTATCAGGATGCAGAATGGCACTTAAATTAATATGAGTGTGGCTAGAAATGTCAAAAAAATGTATACATTATGTAATTATCTCATTGTAATTGTTCTATTTTTTAGACTGTTGTACAAGAGGAAGATACACAGCCTCTAACAGGTTTATAATCCATTTACAAAATTAGTGATAATCGTAGAATGCTTTATAGTTGCTTTAGGTTACTTTACATGTACATGTATGATCACACTTGGTGTCCAAGCTTGGTGCCCAAGCTTGGTGCCTGAGTACAATGCAAGATTCTTGCCAGGCACTAATGTGAACACAGCTAAATTTTCCTCAGTACTCACTCCAGAATTCAGGCATATTGCGTATGCCTGGATACATGTTCTTGACCTTGTACCCAGGCATTAAATGGTGCTTGAGTTCTTGGAGTACGTGGTGTCTGAATGCAATGTTATTTTGGGCTGGTACCCAGGCATTAGCATTTAATGAGCACCAAGTGTCTGGACAAGTATGAACCTAGCCTTAGTCACATGTGAATATATAAAAAAATAGTTATACTGGTACATTGAAGTTCGGGCATATTTGTTGTGAAAAATAATATTCTTTTGAAATTGTAATTTGCAAGAGTGAGTACAAATAAAGATTGATTATTATTATCAGTTATCAACTTTTTGTACCTTTCTATGCCTAATGTTAAACGTACCAGCTAGTATTTTGAGAAGTGTTTGGTATTGTAAATAATGTGTGTATTCCATGCCTTGCATTTCACAGAACCTATAATCAAACCTGTGGCAAAAAAGAAGTTCTTTCATGCTGAGCAGGATCTTCCCACGACAACTTATGATGTTGAGTATGTACTGCATATAATTTATAGCCGCTGCTGGTGTCCATCAGAGAATCTAACATTCAGTTTTGTTGTAGGTATTTGGCAGATTTAATGGACAACCCAGTTCTCATCAGAAATATTGCTTTGGCAGGGCATTTACACACAGGGAAGGTAACTTTAACATTACTTGTTGCTGAAAATTGTGTTAATTGATGTACTTTCATTTAATGTTTCAAGAACAAAAGTTTCAACAATAAAATGTTTTTCTTTCTGATTTGCCTTTGTAGTCTGTTTTTGTGGATTGCCTCTTTGAACAAACTCACCAGGACATCCAAGCAAAAGAAGGAACTGACGTAAGTCTCAGAGCTACATTACTTATTAAATAAGTATAAATAAGTAATAAATTTTATGTACACTGTAGTACAATGTAAGAAGTTAACTTGGTACATGTTGTAGGGAGCAGTGTGGGTACAGTGGTGAGAGAGATTGCCTCTACTAATGTGGCCTGGGTTTGAATCCTGGACCTGGTGTCACAAGTGGGTTGAGTTTGTTGTTGGTTCTTGCCTTGCTCTGACGTTTTTTCTCCAGGTTCTCTAGTTTTCCTCCCTCCACAAAAACCAACAGGTCTAAATTTTGATCTGGAAACAGTAGACAAAGTGCCTCTCCATGGGATGTGCCACCACAAATTGCTATGTATTTAATTTATTGGTTATTTATTTATTATTTATTTAATATGTACAGTACATGTAAGAAGTTATCTCACCACCTGTTGACAGTAATGTTTGCTGTATGAAGTTACATTTAACTTTTTTGTTTCTACAGCTTCGCTATACAGATACATTGTTTACTGAGCAAGAGGTGAGATATTGTCTGCAGTAAAAGTGTATTTTGGGTAATTTTTGTGTCAACTGAATAAAACAAAGCATACAAATACCATAAGATTTATTACTGTTGCCTTTCAGCGAGGTTTGAGTATAAAGAGTGTTCCAGTATCTCTCGTTTTGCCAGACACCAAAGGGAAATCATTTCTGGTCAACGTTTTTGATACTCCAGGTAAGATCATGGACAGCAGTATCTACGTGTTTTATAAAACTGAACAGAGGAGAATTTGATGATTATTTTTTAGATTAAAGCTCTGCCTGTGGATGAGACAGAGCTTGACATTGTGACTGCTGGGGTTGCCAACGCGACCAAATTTTTTTCACTGGTGACTACCTGTTCACTCTTTTCACTGAAATACTTTTGCTGGTGACTAAATCTGAAAAGCTGGCACCAAGGTTTTTTCCTGAGAGTCAAGCCCTGTGAGATAAAGAATTATACTTGATTTCACATGTGAAAAGTCTGCGATGGTGTGTGGAATTTTGAATCAATTACAGTTGTCCCATGTGCCTTAACTAAAAACATTCAATTTGTATTGATTAGGCCTTTTCTTCCCTTTGTTCCTTTGAAATTTGTATTTCTGCAGGGCATGTAAACTTCTCTGATGAGGTCACGGCGGCATTGAGACTGTGTGATGGAGTTATGATTTTTATTGACGCATCAGAAGGAGTAAGTGACTTTTGTGTCTCTTTTAAATTTTCATTATACTGGAATTCAAAGGAAATTAGGTTGATTGCAGGGAGAAGTGGATGTCCATGTAGCGTTCACCTGATTGCATACAATGTTGTAATGCAGGCAGGTCAAGAGCTCATATCTACGGCAATACTCACTCATGCATTTGTTTATCATTTCTATTTCTCAGGTGATGTTGAACACAGAGCGACTTCTTAAACATGCTGTTCAAGAAAGACTTGCAGTAACTATTTGTATAAACAAGGTAAGATTTGGTGTAACTAGCAGTGTACTGTACTTTGAAAGATCAATTCACCCACAGCTGGTTACAGTGGCTGTGTTCGCCAGTTCCTTCCCCTTTGTTACATGCATACAGTATATATCTCAGTAAAAAGACGTTCTTTATTGTCACAGTTGCTATCATCTTCTGATCCTCATTTCTATTATTGAAGTTGTTGCTAGCAACATCATCATCATTGTCATTAAATACCATTATTGAAATCTCATGAGTTTTGGTGTTGCGCACTCAAGGAAACTGTTAAATATCTTCTTTTTTTATATGATTCCTTTAATTTGAGGGTGGGTTTTAGGATGATAATGAATTTGTAATGTTCAGTGCCAGAAAATATCCATACTCCCCCAACAGAAGGGATCAGAATTTCCTGGGAGGTGTGGGGTTCTCTAAGATCAAAAATGTAAAGAAATGTATCAAGCTTAATTGGAATTTCCAGAGGGGTGGGGAGGTCTCGGAAAATCGGGGAGGTATGGATATTTTCTGGAACTACACAATTTCCCATTTTTCATCAGGTTGACAGATTGATTCTGGAGTTGAAGCTTCCTCCTACAGATGCCTACTACAAACTGAAACACATTGTGGATGAAGTCAACGGACTTTTAAGGTACATTGACATTGCTGAACCCTCTCCTCTTAATCTTAACATGTAAATTCTCCAAACTTTTTTGGGCCACAAAAATTCAGGCATATGCTTCCCATAGTTGTAGAGCATTGTATAATGGCTCATGATGCCTAAACTGATGAAAACTCTCGATTGTATTATCCAATGATTCCCAGCTCTAATTGGGAGTGGCCAATTAAGTATACGAGTATACATTCAGTTTTTAATAATGTTGGATATATCATGTTTCTTTCAGTGTCTACTCTGATGGAGCCGATGATTATGTCATGTCACCGTATCTTGGGAATGTCTGTTTTGCAAGCTCTGAGTACAGATTCTGCTTCACGCTTTATTCTTTTGCCTCTCTGTATGTCAACAGTTTTGGTGAGTTGTGTCTCAGCTTGTGTGAGTGTTCCTCTTCCAAGACATTATGAAACAGAGATCTAACAAAAAAATTGCATTACATGTACATGTAATCCAAACTTAATTTTAATGAAATGTTTTCATTCTTAAGGTGGAGGTATTGATCCAAAAGACTTCGCCAAGCGCCTGTGGGGCGATATGTACTTTAATTCCAAATCGTAAGTAAATGCAATGGACGGTGCAGTTTTTTTAGGTTGATTATGTACAGCCAGTTTAGCAGTTGATATAGTGACGATAATTATCATACATTATTTTTGTTGGCTGGTACTGAAGAAGCTTGATGATTGAAAAAGAAATTACAGTCATCAAAAACTTTTAATTCACTCCAGAGTTAGAAATTACTAACATTGTTTTGCTTGAGTAAAACCAAAAATGAAGACTTAAGATTTATTAATTGTATATGAATCTGGTTCCAGTCTTTTTATCTCTTTTTATATATGGGTATTTTTAGATTTCTTATATAGCTTTTTAGATTTTTGCATATTTTATATTTTATTTTATTAATTATTCATTTATTTATTTTACACAGGACCCATGTTGATAGCAGTTTTTATAACTGAAATGGTCATCCTACATAAATAATTATGTTTATTTATTATTGTTATTGTTATTGTTATTGTTATTGTTATTGTTATTGTTATTATTGTTATTTGCTCTGTTTATTAGTTTTTTGGAAATGGAGTGTAACACTTTTTACCTTTCTGGCAGACGCAAGTTTTCTAAGAAAGCACCCCTAAGTACTTCTCAGAGAAGCTTTGTAGAATTTATCTTGGAACCTTTGTACAAGGTCTTTGCACAGGTAATGTGTTTTGTGCAATCTTTATAGGGCAGGAAATATTTACATCTGAGAAGGGGCGGTGATTGTGTTGGCAACATAGCATCCGGAACATATGAGCTCTATAATTTCCAGCTGTGCGTCCATAAAAAAATTAATGTCAGTACGCTCAGCTCAGGTGTGTTACATGTCCTTGTGTACTAAGTAAATGTGGTGGCATAATGTGGTACATTCAGATGTTCATAATACAGTCAATAGAATGGCATCAAGGGAAGCCATCATGGGGTTTATGACTTTGTGTTTCTTGCTTATGAAGTGATTTTTTTATTAATTTCAGGTGGTAGGTGATGCAGACAGCAGTCTTCCAAAACTTCTAGATGAACTGGGTGTGTATTGTAACAAAGTTTTATTTTTCACATAACTATTTTGCATATGATCACTTTGAAGTACATGCTCATTCAATTTCCTAGGTACTTGACCAACTCTACAAGCTTACAGATGCTAGTACATCTGCATGTACAGCACACTTGAATAGATCTTGAGTTCTGCTACAATGTTATTTTCTGTAAGGTTTTACCACATACAGTCAAAGTAAATCTTTGTGTACAAGTAGAAGGATTGAATTAATAGGTCTTAGGTATGATTATGTCACATGCCCAATATTCACCACTACAAGCCTCATTCGCGTGAAACGTTCTCAAACCGCTGGCTCTTTTGCATTGTTTTTGCATTGGTGTTTTTTTCATTTTTGCTACTTTGGGAATTAGTTCATGACAAAATTTATTATTTGCCTTCTCAAACAGAGGCTTGGTGGTGATTTTTGCCAATCTGATGTCATCTTGCACAAGGGCTATTAAACATAACTGCAGTTTCCATCCACTAATATTTATGATTCCAGATTCAGATTTTTTTTAAAATTATGTTGTGCACATTTTTTAATTTGTCATATATAGTTAATCAGGTTGAATTTTGTTTTCTTCTGTCTGTTCTTTTAGGTATCCACCTATCAAAGGCTGAGATGCAGATGAACATCAGGCCTCTTCTAAGTCTTGTTTGTAGAAGATTCTTTGGAGATTTTACAGGTACAAAGCATGCATCAAACAGTCATTTCAAAGGAGTTTAATTTCATTTTTGGATTTAATCTCCTAACAGGTGGAAGCGGTTAAATGTTTACTTTTTATCAAAGCGATTCTGTTTTCTCTTGCTTTACTGTGTAGAGCAAAAACCAACAACACAAAAGCAACAGGTTTCTGTGGTTTTTTTTTAACCTGGTCAAAATTGCATTGAACTGTACGAATGTTGCCATACTGATGTGACTAGCATGTAGCTTCTACACTGTTTTGTGGAAAGCCAATAGGCTCACAAATGGAATTGAGCTACATCTACTTGGCAGCAGTGGATGGTAAGTAAAATTAATTTCGTTTGTGACACGTTTCTTACATGTACATTCATTTGTTTTGATCAGGATTTGTAGATGTGTGTGTTCAACACGTACCTTCTCCCAAAGAGGCTGCCAAGACAAAGGTAAGAGAAATTTACTTTCATAACAGAGTACACATGTGCGCAATAGATTAAAAAAATCAGTAAAATCAGATTACTGATCATGACATTTTTTGGGGAGGGTCCCGTGATCAGGAACGAGGGCTGCAGGTTGTATTCTCACTAGCTTATTGTGAGCCGGGTTTTGCAGTTCTTTCAGACAAGCGTTTTAAATACATGAGCCTCCGGCTCCGATATGGAGTGCAACCTCGTCCCGCGTTTTGACATGAGAAAGTTAAAAAGCAGTTAAGTTCTGGTTTCTTTTTTTTTTTAGGTCGAGCATGTGTACACAGGGCCGCTGGATTCAGAAGTTGTGGACTCAATGAATGACTGTGATCCGGAGGTGAGGCACACGTGATCAGCATGAAATCTGTTGAATATTTGTTTTACTGCACAGAACAGGAATAAAATATCTTAGTTTATAAAAAACTGAAATTTCATGACTCAAAAAAAAAAAAACATCAACTTAATGGATATTACTATTTACTGTACATGTAAAACATTCCCCCCTTGCAACACTAAACTTTTAATTGCTCTTGTACATGTACTGGAGAATCAGATACCGGAATAGGGAACCATCGTCAGGCAGTCTAAAACAACATTTACTGCTCCTTTCAATAACATGCGGACCCTAAAATTCAAAGCTCAACCGACAAATGCGTTTTTTTGCCGCCGTCAATCAAGTGTTCGGCGGCTCCTCCCAGCTTCCGACTACTGCCGAGCACTGTTTCGTTGTCTGAACTGTACTCAACGATTTCATTACCGCACCCTCGGCAGTGGTCGGAAGCTGGGAGGAGCCGCCGAACATTTGATTGACGGTAGCGAAAAACGCATTTGTCAGTTGAACTCTGAATTTTAGAGTCCGCATGTTATTGAAAGGCGCAGTAAGCAAACTTTATAGATTGTCTGCATGGTACAGAACGTTAGATTGTAGTAAAGTCTATTTTTGATATTGACCATTAGGGACCGCTGATGCTTCACATATCTAAACAGTATCCATCACAAGATGCTACAGCTTTCCACGTGTTTGGGCGCGTTATGAGTGGTACAAGTGAGTAGATGGTGCCATGTTTGACAATTCTAACCCACAGTGCGTGTTTAATTTCTTCAATCAGCTAGAGCGGTTATCAGTTAAGTGTCTAAAAATTATTAGTTTTGCGTTACTACGGTTCCACGCTCCACGGTTGGGTTAAAAAACTCGTGCAACTTTTTCATCCAATTATGCAGAAGTAAAACCGAAACCAATGGTGACTCGCTCGCTCACGTTTTCCCGCGCTTTGTGTCAGCTGCATGTATTTACTGCAAGTTTTGATTGGTTCATTGGATTGTCTATGTCCTTTGTGATTGGCTAAAGGGGTTACTTTGGTTTTGGTTTTACGAAAACCGCTCTATCATGATTACAATGTTATTCCTCTTGATCGCAGTTTATGCCGGTCAGCAAGCTAGGATTCTCGGCGAGAATTACACCATAGAAGACGAAGAAGATTCGCGGGTTGGAACGGTAAGAACTAATCCTTCTTACTGAAGAAATTTTTCTTGATATCGCTTTTAAACAGCTAAAACTAATTCTGTATCTTTTTGTACCTTTAGGTTGGCAGACTGTGGATTGCCGAAGCAAGGTAGTTTATAGATATTTCTTCTCCCGATGTTCAATCTTGTTGATGTCGTTTCGAGATTTTGTTTTGAGTGATTGTTCATGTACACTTCATGTATACAATAAGAGAAAGGTTTCGTACCACTATTGGGAACTCGCTTGATAGAAGATTAAAAATACTCCGAGAGAATTTGCCAGGAGTAATTCCCCTTTTTGTTTGCTTTCGTACATTGGCCCATTGTCCTAAAACAATATTGACTGAAAAGGCTGGATTTTATTTACAGGTACAACATAGAAGTCAGCCGCGTGCCGGCTGGAAACTGGGTACTAATCGAAGGAATCGACGAACCCATTGTAAAGACATCAACCATCACTCAAGTGCAAGGCAATGACGAGGTATGAATAGCACTGTAAACTGAAGCCAAGGCAAGGCTGTAAATGCTGTGGACAGTTTGGCTCGTACGCTGACCGTCATTATCATTACATTGCGATGATTTTATTTGCCCTGCAGATCTAAAGATAAGAATTTAGGTAACTGTGCAGAACAGCTCCCCAAAGGAAACTGTCGCTCAGCAAATAACCGACAGACCACCGAAAGATTACCGACAGTCGACCAATACAGAAATTTGACAACAAAACTCAACCTACTTCACTTATAAATATTGAGCTCAACGTAGAATCTCGGATTTAAGACATCTACTTCATTTTGAAGTTACTCTACATGCTTGGCGTTGTGTTCATTTTCAGGCGTACATCTTCAGACCTTTAAAGTTCAACACGTGTTCAGCTATCAAGATCGCTGTTGAGCCTCACAATCCTTCCGAGCTTCCAAAAATGTTGGATGGTCTGAGGAAGGTCAACAAGAGCTATCCCTTGCTTACTACAAAGGTTTGTTTTATTCCTTTTGAACTACGTTGCTCGTCAGGATCGTGGAAGAATCAAGTCAATGATATTTTTGACAATGTGTACGGAGGTTGCTTGAAATCGAAGAAGCACTCAAAATAATACTTTACTAAGATAGAAAAATATCAAAGAAGTATTCTTAAAACAAAAGAAACAAGGATGGATGAGATTTGGAAAGATTGAGACGGATTACGAATGATTTAGGATAAAGGTTTCTGACTTAACTCCAATCTCTGAGTCTTCGTTCCCCTTGACCAGCGGTCGGAAAACGAGAGCTCTGGGAGCAACCATTTTGAAAAAACCGAATTCTGCCCAACCAGTTTCACTGCGCGGTCTGTATCTATTGCGCACGCCTGAAATGGTTGCCCCCAGAGCTCTCTTTTTCCGACCGCTGGTCAAGGGGAACGAAGACTCTGGGAACGAGATTGACCTAACTCAGTCGTCTTATGCCGCGCCGTGAGCGAATCAGAGGCTCCTAACACAGTGAAGTATCGCTCTCTCGTCCTAATGACGCTGACTGAATGATCCTTCTTCTGTGTTAACTCGTTAACAATTAACAATTAAATAGTTCTGTGAATTTACTGGTGACTCGAAACATCATCTCAAAGTTCAGTGATGACTTTCTTTATTCTTATTACCTTTCTCTTTGAAAATGTATAGGTACTGTGAGAAGAATTTACATATCATATACCATCACAGTGAAACGGTTAATCAAGTATTACCGGTTTTTGATCCTGTTTGGCAGGTTGAAGAGTCCGGAGAACACGTGATCCTGGGTACAGGAGAGCTGTATTTAGACTGTGTCCTGCACGATTTGAGAAAGATGTACTCCGAGATAGGTAGGTCTCTGGTGTTCCTAGCTGATGATTTCCTGGCTTACCTGCTTGATTCAATGTGATAGTGTAAGGGGAATTTCGATGTTCATCACCTTAAACGTTGAAATTTAAAGCCAGGGTTTTGCAGCATTTGTGTTTGTTTTGGAAAGTAGACCGCAAGCCGGGCTCTCACTTGATGTAGAAGACACAGTTGACGTAAAACAAGAGAGATCAAAAGGATAATAAGACGAGGAACAAAATGAAAAAATAGCCTTGTGAGGCGGTGTTCTATTGTGACGTGTCCTGTGTCTTTTACACCAAGAAGGAGCCGTAAGCCGTTTCTGTCACTATATTAGCTAGGACATTTTAATATGATCTGCCTAGTTTTTTCCCCAAGAGTAATCGAGAGCTACTGATAGTTATAATCAAAAGCGGAAAACGCTGATGAGAATGATTTGGTGATTTAGACCGCCATCAGTAACTTTCAGTATTTATGTTTGTTTTGCAGATATCAAGGTCGCTGATCCTGTTGTGGCGTTCTGTGAAACAGTGGTGGAGACTTCATCCTTAAAATGCTTCGCAGAAACACCAAATAAGAAGTGGGACATCTTCTGCGTTTTTATTTTTCACGTGCCCCTCGTTACTCTTGTCAAATGTTCTTTTAATCTTATTTTTTTGTCTCTAGGAACAAGGTCACCATGATAGCTGAACCTTTGGAGAAAGGCTTAGCTGAGGACATAGAGAATGAAAAAGTGTTGATTACTTGGAACAAGTAAGTTTAGTCAATATGAGGCCACGTTCAATGTATCGATATTCCAACATGGCTCCGAAGCTTTCAGTACAAACTTCTATATTTCGTATTGTTTTCTTTGTATTCAAGTCTCTTTTGGGAATTGAGAGACAAAATAAACTTACCATTTTGACCCGAAAGCCTCGGAGCCATATTAGAATATTGGTATATCAAACGTGGCCTATTGCATCTGTTCAAGTGTTCCAATCATTGATGGCATGGTAAACAAAACGGTTTTGACCCCAAGAGCGACGTGGTTGAGGCCTACAAGTGTCAATTTAGTCAGTGATGGTTTCTTGCTGAACGTGAACATTTTTTTTTTAATAACACAGAAAGAAGCTGGGAGAATTCTTTCAAACCAAATACGACTGGGATTTGCTGGCTGCACGCTCAATCTGGGCCTTTGGACCTGACAACTCAGGACCTAATATTCTGGTGGATGATACGCTGCCATCTGAGGTAAAACGAAAACTGATTACTTTATTGAACTCAAAAATATATTCTTTTATTTATAGGTTTCAACCAAGGGATGTTGTCTTAGTAAGTGTCCCTTTCAATAAAAACCCTGTGAACTTAACGCCCTCCCGTATTTTTGTATTGAGTGTCCACAGCCGATTCTTCAATTTTACGCTGAAAGAAATAGTGGCGATTTGAAAACGGAAGTTTCACTCTGAAAACGTATCAAATGTTTCTGTTCACACTACGCCGGAGGAATTTAAAAACGCAACAATCAGCGGTCATTTTGGATTTGTGTTTGAGGAGAACACGGTCAGTGAAATCGCATTATTATCGTGACGCCCTCGTTTTCGAAAAACTCCGATTTCAAAATGTTTTCCGTCCACACGAAAACGGAAAGCCAGCGTTTTCAAATTCTTCCGGTTTGAAGAGCGTTTTCGAAGACCTCCGCAAGGAGGCCTAACCGTAGAAATAAAGCTGCTTTTCGAAATTTTTCCGGCGTACGGTCTAGTGTGAACGCTGCCGCCTAGGAGTATTTTATGTTAGTAAACAGTTTTTCACAAAATCTCGGCAAGTGTACAAAATCCCTCACAAGAGGCTATCAGTGTACTCTGTGTCCTGTGTACAGATCAAGGATACTCTGGGTCTTGGGTTCTGTCCGGTTAAAGTTCCTGATTTATGTGTTGGTAAATGAATGTAACGTGCATTTGTTTACCTTTTGTTTCTAGGTGGACAAGAGTTTGCTTAACACTGTCAAAGACTCCATTATTCAAGGTTTCCAATGGGCGACGAGAGAGGGACCGCTTTGTGACGAACGTGAGTACTGCAATAACTACTACTGCTACTTCTCTTGGTAAAGAAAACACGATTTAGGACTGAGGTCATGGGAGTTCTGGTGAAGCTTTAAATTCAGGATATGCCTGTGCATAATAACTTGTTACAGGCCTCCAGATCGCGAAGAAAATAGGAGACAACAAGTGAGAAAGAAAGACCGAAAAATTTCTCCGTTTTTTCCTTAGTTTTAGGTTTGATCGAGGAGATATTTTAAACCCTCAAGATATACTATAATAATAACGTATAATAAATTAATATTTTAAGAGGAGGCCTCCAATCACCTAGAGGTTCTTTTCAGCTGCAGGGGGGTCCTCTAAAAGTAAAGTCTACTAAAGACAGTGTTTGACCACATTTTCAAACACCTCGAAGTTCGTCAAAAATACGCCGCTATGTGTCATGTTTAAAACTCTCTTAGCTTGGTGTTTGGAATGTGGTCAAACACATTCTTTCGAGATTGATTTATTAATTGATTTAGCCATGTACTAGATGTTGATTTTGTGATCATTTAATACTTACAGCCATAAGAAATGTGAAGTTCAAGATCTTGGATGCGGTGATTGCTGGAGAGCCAATCCACAGAGGGGGAGGACAAATCATTCCAACAGCCCGGCGAGTGGCATACTCAGCTTTTCTGATGGTAAGTTACCTTCTGTCGTGAGGAAAACTATCTTTTCCAACTGGAATCTTGTCTCCTTTGAAGGGAGGTTGCTAAGTAACAGTGACGTAGTCATTTTACGTCATGCTGACGTAACAGTTTTCGGGGAATTCGCGAGTGTTCGCTTGTTTTGATCGGATGGTTGGATTCGGAAAGTTGCCGATGCTCGACGAAGATTTATTAAAAATGACGAGTTGAACCTCCGACTGGCCCTAGGAACGTGTACATTTTGACATGTACATTTTGTTCAGAGTTGTTTTCGACTAGCTTTTACTTGTTTTCTTAGATTTTGCATTTGAAACTTTGGCTTTATTGTCGTCCTCTGATCTATTACAGAAAAGCTTTTGCAGCCTAACAGCGAGATGTTTGTTTTTTTTTTTCTTTTCCAGGCCACTCCCCGTCTGATGGAGCCGTATTTCTTCGTGGAGGTCCAGGCCCCCGCTGATTGCGTGTCCTCGGTCTACACGGTGCTTGCTCGCCGAAGGTGTGTTTGGGGTGTTTTGTTTGAAGTTAGAAAGAACAAGCACTCAGCATGATGCCGTTTTTACAGCGACCCGATTGCTTTTTTTTATTGAGAAACCTAGGGTGTCTGAAGTAATCAGCGTATAGTTCTTAGTGGCCACTAGCTGCTTTGTTTATTTCAAGAACCTTGTTCAGGGTCACATGACACGAAGGCGGTAATCAGTTATGTCAATCTGGGTACCTATAACTATTTATCAACTTGAAGTTTGAAATTTTTTTAACAGAATTTTTATTTGGTTTTATTTCCACACAAAGAACACTACTTACAATGCAGGACTTAGTGGTCAATTTCCTCTACGAAACACGCCTGCAGGGAATCATGGTAGTTGTAGTCATCATCTTGGACTGGATATTTGTTTTGATGAATACAACTACCATGATTCCTTGCAGGCGTGTTTCACAGAGACAATTGGCCATTGAAGTTGCTAAAGGAAAAATAAACGTCGGCGAGATTTTGAAGCTGACATTTTGAGCGTAAGCCCTTGGTCAGAGCGAAGTGTGGGGTTCATATAGTCTTGCTGTAATAACCACTGTGTATGTTTCGTCTCGTTCAGAGGTCATGTCACTCAAGATGCGCCAGTTCCAGGCTCACCGCTGTACACCGTCAAAGCTTTCATTCCCGCTATCGACTCGTTTGGATTTGAAACTGATCTGAGAACACACACTCAAGGACAAGCTTTCTGTCTCTCGGTGTTTCATCACTGGCAGGTAAACTGAATTTCCTTCACTTTCGTTAGCAATCAAAAGGTCTTCACACCAACTGTAAAATAACTGCCCATTAGCAAGCACTACTGCAGTACGCAGACAGCGCTTAACCCTGGTAAAAAGGGGAAAAAATCCAAGGAAAGTGGAAAAATGAGACTGGCTTACGTCTGACTTTTATCCGAAAGATCCTCAGACCGAAGAAAATTGCGACAATCGCCTGAAGACCGCGTTTCGTAATATTGTACTCGACAACATTTAATACTTCATGTTTGTCTACCAGATTGTCCCTGGTGATCCGCTGGACAAAAGCATCAACATTCGTCCATTAGAACCACAGCCGGCCACGCATCTTGCCAGAGAATTCATGATCAAAACAAGGAGAAGGAAGGTGAGTGTTGCCTTGATTGTTTGATTAACATCTACTTTGCCATTACTTAGCACTATTTTAACCAGTTACAATACTGGGTAAATTAATAGCAGCAAAATAACTGACTTGATTTCTGGGGGAGCCATAAATCCCACTATACTTCTTCTTTTCTCCCGGTGCCATATGTGGGTTGAGTTTGTTGTTGGTTCTCGCGTTGCCCCGAGGGTTTTTCTCTCTTAAGACAGCAAGATGAGCAAAACAATGAGTTGAAAGCAAGGATTAATTTAAAATCCATAGACAGTACCCAGTAAATGATGTAGTTGATAAGGCATGAACATTGTGCGCCTATTGGACCAGTAATATTTTAGTTTGAGCAACTGAAAACTGAAATGTACTGGGCCACTGTTCAATTTTTTTTTCCTGCTCTGCTCCACAACAACCAGCACTCCAGATTCCATTTCGACCAGGATAGATGAAAACTAGCTAAAGCCGAAGTGGATTCCTCTCTAAAAAGTGTGATTTGTTTAATATTTTATTTATTTATTTATTTTCTTCAGGGTCTGAGCGAGGATGTCAGCATCAACAAATTCTTCGACGATCCTATGTTGTTAGAGTTGGCGCGTCAAGATGTCATGTTCAACTATCCAATGTGATCTATATGTATTCATCAGCCTGAAGTTCTCTTAGAATAACAGGATAACAACTCCGACATTTTGATTAACAAGCCTGAAACGGATTATGTGTGTTGGTACAGTACTGCAATGAGCTCCTCAGACAGGTTGCTTAGTAACAACGAATCGTCACGGCGACAAGCTGACGTGACATTTTTTCTGTCTTGCTCTTAGTATTTTAGTAATTTTTCAACACCAATCGGACAACATTGCAACATCATAAGAGCTGTCACCTTGTCTGAACAAATCTCCATAGAAAGACCGAATTTGCACTGTAGAAACTAGCAAATAATCTTGGTAGAGATCGTCTACGTTGGCAGGTCGCTTCTTTGGCTTGTCACGCAACCTTTAAGGAGGAGGGATTACATAGCGAGCAAAACGGTGTCCGCCTTGCTTTAATTCAGAGAAGCAAAACTAGCTTCCTCTGTATTCTCTCTGTGTGACATAACCTTCTACATTCTACCCTCTTTAGTGTGTAAATACTGCCTTTTTTAACAACTTTATATTTCAGTTATTAAAGGACTCTTTTGACAGACGAGATATTAGCAAAACCTTGTTATGTTGTGTCTCTCTGAAACTATTTGCACGAAGAATGCCTCGCTTAAACCAAAACGATATTCGTTGCCAGGGGATCGCTGTGAAACGGTACAACAGATTTTTTATCATTCGATGCTCACTACAGTGAAGCACGTTGCTGAGTTGCTTGAGACTCTCTTACGAACGAGAATTCTTCCTGCATTCTTTCTGCACGTGGGAAGTCTGGCAATTTTTGCACGTCAGAATGCAGAGAAAGCTATTCGTACTGAAACGCTTGTTGCGTAGACTACACGAGAGGTTGCTTATAGGCAACAGTGCCACCTGTTCTTGCCACACCGGCACCTTTGTACAAAATTCAGTCGCAGACTTCTCAGCACATCAAAGCTGTTTCGCGCGATTACTTTCACTGGCCTGGGAGGTCATGGGTTCGAATCCTGTCGGCGACACGTTGAATAGAGAGCTTAAGCAATGACGACGGCGACTATTAGTCTTAGAACGTAATCAAGCTAAACATGTAGCGCCAGCCTTCCATTCCGTCGTCGTTCGCGTTCTCCAAAATACGCAGAACTTAGTCATTTCACGTTGTTTTGCAAAGGACGGCCAGGGAATGTACAAAGATTTATAACGCACGTGCACAGCCACTGTTCTTCTCATTAAACTTTGTTTGGTGACATTCTCGTCGTTACCGTCGGGGTTTGCTGAAAGCTCTCTATTTAATAGCAATTCATCGACAACGACAACGTCAAGTTTATCAAGCGTACATTGAATCAAATAAATAGCTGTATTGAAATGAATATTATTTAGCCAGCATTTTTCTCGCTAGAGCGCGCCCATTCATTGGCTACTGAGTTCATGGTCACGTGACATCTAACAATGAAACTTGGGGAACAGTGAATTTTGTCCCTTGAATCTCAATGTTTCCCTCAACTTCGTCTCGGAAAACATCGAGATTCTCGGGAAACAAAATTCACCGTTCCTCTCGGGACCAGTCATTAAGTGTTAATTATTTCCACGATTTTGGAATGGATGAACATTTCTAATGAATTTAAGAAAATAACAAAAGTCGAAATAACTACAATTGTTATACCTCCGAACTCAAATACGCTTCCCGATTGGAGGAGAACGTGTCATGTGTCATGGGTTACAACTCACTAACTCCCTAGGGCGAACAAAACTCACTAACAACAACTTGAACTTTCGACTCGCACGTGATCAGGTCGTGCTCCCTAAAACCGCGGCAAATTTGTGTGGGAGCTGGCGCCAAGCAAACGATTTTTGCGCAGTTTATTTCCCTAGTTTTGAGTTAAGAGGTATAACAACACACTCAATTACTAGACCCGCGGGAAACAGGTTTGTATCCCCTCGACCTCAATGTTGAGAGTCTACGGGAAACAAAACTCACTGTTTCCCGCGGGACCAGTCATTAAGTGCTTAATGATGGCAAAGCAATTATCAAAAAAAAAAAAAAACGATTAGAAAACGTTCTTTGAAGTTTATCAAGCGTACATTGAATCAAATGAATACAGCAGTATTGATGAATAAATATTATTTACAAGGCTTAGGACGACCTATAACTTCTCATTAACATAAGAAAATTACAAAAATGGAGTTTTCAGAATACTGCAGAATCATGGATTGTAAACTCTCTGCTAAACAAGGTTTAAAACAGTTCTGCGAAGTTTTCTTAAATGACTGAAGCTGTAGTGTACATTGAATCTGATTCAAAGCAGTTTTACGAGCAAATGTCAGCCAAAATTGGGTAAAATTTAATTTTGGCGGCAAATAGCGCTTTGGTGGATATGAAATGTGATCTAGATATACATTTTTTTTTAGCTCGAAGCGCTTTAAATTCGAGAAAATCTAGAAAAACGATTTTCGCCCCATAGACTCCCCATGGCCACCAAAATGGCCGATCGCAATTTGGGAAAAAAATTCAGACTGATTTTTCGACATGTGCTATTGCTAACTTTTCGTGATGTTTTAGTTAAGACCAGGGTTTGTTTTAGCCGTGCCTCAAAAACCACTCGAAGAATAACCCAAGCTGATTTTGATACATGTTTTACAACAACATGAAAGTGTTCCGAAAGCGAAATTTCAAGGAATTTGGAGTTATGGCACATGTCAGAAAATATCTCTGACTTTAATTCCGAAATTGGGAATATCACCTGAGTAAACAAAGGCCTTTTTTACACATTTGTGTTTTTATCCTGGAATGGCGCTCAGGTCTAGCTATAATCTGTTTCTAATACTGAATACTTTGACTTTCAAGAAAAAGTATCGATAAGTTTTGGTTCTTCTTTACACGCGAACGCAAATTAAGTTCAAGACTAATTTTCAGTCTTTGCGATTGGCCATTTTGGCGGCCGATCGGGGCGAAAATCATGTTACTCGATTTTCTCGAATATAATTTAAAGAGCTTAGAGCTCAAAGAAACTATTTATATCGAAACAAACGATTTTTCGACTTCTGCCGACCTATCCTGTGGCAGTTAGACAAATTCAATCTTAAAATAGGGTTCTTCAAGTTTCAGGTCATTTATCTAAAGAGAGTCTTGAGCCCGGTACGATAATTTCTACTGAAAATAAAACAGATGCAAGGATTAACGGCACAATTTACGCGAGTCATAAAAATGGCGACAGAGAAAAAGCATCTGAAGCCATAAGGCCTGAAGTCCGATGCAAACTGAAAGAGTAATATGGCGATTGAGTAGGGCAGCCAGCATACTGCAAACCCTAACACAATAGCAATGGCCATATTTAACACATTTCGTTCCCTTTGCTGGCGTTGTTGTCCAGCGTTGACTGATTGCTCGCCTGGAATCTTTTGGGATTTGAGCTTTAAATAGATGATAATGTAAAGTGTGGCTATCAACACTAAAGGGGAATAAAGGAATATAACCAGAAATGACACATTGTAATTCTTTAACGACGAAGACTCTCCAAAGGCTTCATTCCAATGCAGCTCACACAACAACCCTTCTGGGTACGCAACAAGTTTGAAGGCGAAGAGATATGGGGAGTAGATAGCCATCGCGACGATCCAAGTGACGAGAATGATGAACGGGCACAGCTTTGATCTGATGAGTGGGGAACGGAGGGGATATACCACAGCTCCAAATCGATCCACTGCTATCAGAACCAGGCTCTGAATAGACACAGCAGTGGAGACATCTGAAAAGAAGTTAATCAGCTTACACAAGACCTGGCCAAGAGGACCACCGATCAACCAGAAGTCTGTATAGAGGGTTTGTATTAGCCACGGGATCACCGAAATTGGATACAATAAATCGGACATGGCCATGTTTACGATGAAAAAGTTGATGGGTTTTCTCACGGTTTTCGTCTTGTAGACAATTATTCCGATGACGGTGTTCCCAGCCAGCGAGACAAGAAAAATCAGGAAGTAAGCAAAGGTTTTTCCGATTTTGTCTGCTGTAGGATTGCTGAGGCAGCTCGATGGCTGTGTTCCATTTATCTTTGTGTTCAAGTATTCAGACATTGACGTTCAGTTTCTTTTTCCGCTCTTACACTCACGTACAGTTATTTTGGTTCGTTCACTTGATAACGTCTTAATTTATCTGTTACCCATACGACATGGCAATTTTCACGATGTGTTTAATGATAGGCATATCAACCGCCTATTTGGGATAATAACAGTAAGTGACCTATCAGCTTTGAGCCACAAATTGCTTTTAATTTTTCATATGTTTAAGATCGACGTAAACTGGCAGCTGACATTAGTTGTCCTAAAGTGTTACTGCTGTGCCGGATGAAGTAACGATAACATTTGTTTTTCAGCTCTGCCAAGGTCGCCCATCAAATTTTCCATCAAGAAAAGTCACGGAGAACACAGGATGTTCAATTGGTTAGAATTTTAATATCGTTCGAGCTCAATAAAATCCTCCTAAGTCGATCCGCTCATTGATGAGTCAAAATTTAGAAATTTTAATGTTCAATATAATTAGAGTTTCTTTAGTATTTCGCGAGTAGCTGAACAAAATTACGCGGGCTAGCAGTTGTGCCACCCGTTGTTTTTCAGCTGATATTTTAATGAGATCGAGCTAAATTAGCAGGGAATACTGACAGAACTGACAGAAGTTTGGAAGACGCAGTGTCCCAAAATGCCATCAGATAAAGCATATATATCTTTATAACTTCTTCGGCTCTGGTTTAGAAGTCGGTTGAGAGTCCTAGACCACCTTGAGGGGGGAAGGGTTGGGGTGGGGGGGGGGGGGGGGCTTCCATATAAAAATGACGGAGGTGCTCGTCGTACATTCTAGGGGTTAAAATGCAGTTTGGATACCTTCCAGGGCGTTTAACTTCAAAAGGTCCACACTGGGAGTCTTTGCGGTACGTTTTAGAGTATTGAGCCAAAAAAATATGACGGGAGATAATTGGTACCTCTTACGGGCGAAAAAATTCAAGCCATGCCCACAAAACAGGATCTTAGTACCTAATCGTAAAAACTCTTTTTCCTTGGCCATCGTAGCTTTAGAAGAAACAAAACACAAACCGCGGTGATAAACATGGAACCAAAACGCATGTTAAACAAAGTTAATTTCCTTGACGTTTCGTATGTACAACATACATCTTCAGAAGTGACCGTTAACTAGATTACAATCGAAATTTAAACGCGAAGAAAAAGAAAAAGACTGGTATCTAATAATGTGTAACGAGACTAATAGTTAATAACAAACAGATGAGTCTGCGGGAGAGAAAAAAAAATCTTAGTACCTCTTAGGGGTTCTTTTGAAAAATTTCGACGAGCTTCTCGGTCTTTTTTATATGGGAGTTCCCCCCTTGGGTTCTAGAGATGTTCATTTTTTGCTCTATTATTTTTATTCACTTGACGTCATATCATTTCCGGTCGCCATATTGGTGTACCACTGTTGATTGCGTGATATGCCACAACTATCTCTTGCCATATTAGTAAAACTACGTTCAAGAGGGGGAAAGGGAAACAAGCTGCCAGAACATTTGCGGTGCATGTTGACTATTCTTTTCCGATTTCTGAATATGCCAAGCAGCTGTATTTGCGAGTCAAAGATCAATACTTGACGAAAACATCAACAAAATTGGAACTAATCCAGTTTTGGGCAAAGGGAGGGACTTTTAGAAGCTGATCTGTTTGCCTTCTATTAAATCTACAGATATTTTGTGTTATTTGTTTTGGAGAAAGGTTTCTATACTCGGCAACAGTTTGGTTCGCACGCAAGTGAAGTGCTCGCGGATCCGAACCACGTACGACAAACAAGTAGAATATGAAAAGGTTAAAAAAAATAACGTAGGCTTTACATCGCCAACGAAAAAAAAAAAAAAAAAAAAAAGATTTAGAAAACACGCTCGAAAAAAATATTTAGAATGTCGAAGGAAGTCAATCCAGTGTAAGATGGAACTTTTTCTTCGTTTTGTGCAAATTCCCACCGATCAAATGGTTTGCTGTCAATGTTTAGAGAGCTGAATGAATATTCCAACTCTTCAGTTTTCGTGCCAGCTTCATCTGTTGTTGTTCTTTTTTCATCGCCTTTATTTCTTTCAAAGCTAAGGCTCGAAACTTGCTGACAGGGGTCATTCTGTTTTTTTTTTTTGCCGCTCGCTCAAGTTCTAGCTCACCAGTTCACGCTTCCTCGTTCTCTCGCCGCTTTTTTTACAGTCTGCTCGATCTGTAGCTTTTTTGTGTCCCAAGGGCAATGTTGGAACCTATTCAATATTAAATTTATCCCAGCTCTTAGCTGCTCTTCCCGAAACAAAATGCTTTTCGCACACACGATCGTTTTCTAAGATCTCTTCAGTGAGGTCACAGCTTACCGCTGAAATCCAGCGCAGTCTTTCCTCGCATATTTTTTTGTGCCTTATTCAAGGGACCGCAAAATTCTATTGATAATACAGAGCTTGTCAATCGTGATCGAGGGATCTTGCACCTGGTTAGAGCTAGCCCGAGTAGCTGGTGGGATTTTGCGCGCAAGTTCTTTGTTTGGCGGCGGAGCCTCAACAGAAACAAAACCTCTCAGTGAAAGTTCGATGAAACACCCTTTAAAAACATGCTTACCACAAAAACGTCAAGCAATGTGACCAAATTATGCTCCCTGAATAATTTTATGAAAAGTGAGGAAGTTTGACAGATGGCTGGCCGATTGTGGCAATATTCAATGCTTTGATGTATATTGAATTCAGTTTTGATATCATTCTATGTTATATTTCTTTTTATTTATTCAATTTAATATTCATGTTTATGGAATATTTTTAAACTCATTTAATTTAACATGTTATATTTATTTTATTTAATCGCTCTATTTCCATTTAATTCAATCTTTATGTATTCATTAACCGCTGCAAATCCATATTTCTGTATATTTAGCCGCTTTTGACGTTGGAAGAAACCTGCCGGCGTTTTTCAGTCTTCTTACGTTTCTTGCATCAAGTTGATCGAGCTTTTGTCCCTCGAGCTCGATGTTTAGGTTTATACCATGGTTTCGAGCGTCCTGCATGTGTACGCCTATAATTGCTAGCGCAACACGTACATATGTGACAAAGTGAGACATTCCGAGGCTTGGCACAAACTTCTCGTGGTGTGTACCATGGTCTTTCCTGAACACTGTTGCCAAACAATGGCATATACATTACGCAAAACAGTCAATATTTGATCGTAAGCAGCTTCATTGGAATCAGGTGGTGCCAGGGCGAACAAAGGAGATATAAACAAAACATATATAAACATCAAGCTAGAGAGACAAAATCTCGATCAAATTGGTGCAAGAAACATAAGAACGTTTCTAGACAAACGTACTGCTTTCTCGAACTAAAGCTAGAGCAGTCTCTGACGAAGCCGGACGAAGATAAATATGGTATCCGTGTTAAGAGGCAACATATTTAACTCTACTTATAGTTCCAATCTAAAACATTACAAATGCCTTGTAAGGCTACTTAACTTCAGAACTGGGTTCAGACTTGGGTTGTGGAATACGACATTTTGTTGTGAAATAAGTAACATAGAGATCTAGCCAAGATTAAGTCAACCCAGAATAAGCGAGAATGAGCCCTAAACTTGAGCCGGCGATATGGCCACGTGATACTGGTCAGCGGATACGTTGTTTTGACAGGTGTCAATTGACCGTAATATGGATGTCCAATATCAAAGAAGGGCGTTATAAACCAAGGCGGCATGTCTCTTTCAACCTGTTAGCTGGAGTATGCATATAGCCGCTATCTTGAGCCACTCCGCTGTCGCCGTCGTGCGTACGCGCCCACGAGCAATACCGCTAGCTATGATAACCATGAGAAAATCAATTCATGGGTTTCCTTTTCTTTCCTATATGAGTATGGGGCTCTACTTGGCGGCCTTTCGGGCCGCCGGAGCTAGGGCAACTTGTGTAAAAGTGCTCTCGAGTCAACCATGAACAACAGTGGCGATTAAAAAGGGAGAAGGAGAGGACGTTTACATGTAATTCGTTTACTGAAACTGAGAGGAAAGTTATAAAAAACGAAGATTAGTTAGAAACTCTGCTGTGAAAAGGGAATCAGGCTGTATTTTATTGTCGTCAGCTTCACGCACTTTATTACTTCCTAATTTAAGAAAATTACAAAATAGTTTACGAAATAACTACAAATGATGGCAAAGAAATTGTCTAAAGAACAACGGTTATTAACCGTTCTGTGAAGTGTATCTAGCCTACATTGAATTAAATAAATAACAGCACTGAAACAAATATTATTTACACGGTTTATAGGATAGCCGAACATTGCTCATGAATTTCAGAAAAAAAAAACAAAAGTGTTTACGAAATAACTACAAATGATGGCAAAGCAATTGTCAAAAGAACGTCTAGAAACCGTTCTTTGAAGTTTATCAAGCGTATATTGAATCAAATAAACAGCAGTATTGATGAATAAATATTATTTACAAGGTTTAGGACGATATATAACATCTCATCAATATAAGAAAATTACAAAAATGGAGTTTTCAGAATAGCTACAAAATGATTGTAAACTCAGTGTTCAAAGAAAGGTTTAAGGTGGCTGATTCGGATTTTTGAGTAACGATACTGTTTGACTTTGAGCGACTAGAGCACTACAATTATCAATCCAACAGAAAGATGAAAGTTTTAAATGAGGTAAGTTTTACCAAGATCTGAGTTATCATAACAATGTTATGATGTAATACCCCATTTTACATGAGACCGAATGACTTATCATCGAGGGATGATTTTTAAAATACGACGTCACGATCTAAGACCTGACATGCAAACTGTCCACAGGGCTTGACTAAATGGTATGCTGGTCTTAAATAAATCTTATAACATCTAATTACCTCGAGTGTTAAACTCAGAGAAATCGCTCCTTTTGACTTTCAGAAACATTGGCTGAAGAAAACTGGACAGACTATCATTTGGTGTGGGGTGTTATAGTTTGCTCTTTTTCAAATATTGCCCTACAATTATTAAATTGGGCGAGAATTAAAAAAAAAAAATGCCCGATGGATCTTTTTTACACTTGGTCCTCAATGAGGTTAATCAAAATTCCACGTAAACCCGAAGTTTCAAATTAGTTGAAACATTTTAAGACCGCTAATTTTCAGCCTCAACTCAGGGAGATGTTGAGCTGATTTTCACTCATGTTATTTGTTGTCCTCATTATAATTTTTTCTGTCTCGAACCGCTATACTATACGATCACTCAACATATCTTTAATCGCATTTCGAAAATGAGGAACAAGCTGAAAATAACGAAATAACGAAAACAAAATTCCCTTTGACTTTCAGATTCGACAATTTAGTTTGCTTGAGAATTCTTGGTATAGTTTGGTAGCCAGCTCTATAAGCTTTAATTTGATATAGGGCTTTAGATATCTACAGTTTCGACCGGACGCACCACATCTCTTCGACGTGAGACACCTTTAAACGAACGCGGTAGCCTTAAGAAACCCTTAAGTCCTTCACGATAATTTCTACTGAAAATAAAACAGATGCAAGGATTTAGGGCACAATTTGCGCGAGCCGTAAAAAAGGCAACAATAATAAAGTATTTGGAGTCACAAGACCATATATCCGATGCAAAGAAGAAGAGAAACCAGAAGATACCGAGGGGCAACTGGCATACCGCAAACCCTAACACAATAGCAAAGGCCATCTTTAACACATTTCGCTTCCTATGCAGGCGTTGTTGTCCAAAGTTGGCTGACCGCTCGCCTGGAATCTTCTGTGACTTGAGCTTTAGGTAGATGATAATGTAAAGTATGGCTAACAACACCGAAGGGCTTATAATGAATATAACCAAAATTGACACGTAATAATTTTCAATGAATGAGAACGCTCCAAAGGCTTCATTCCAACGCATCTCACACAGCAACCCTCCTGGATATTCAATAAGTTTGTAGGCGAAGAGCTTTGGGGATTGGACAGCCATCGCGACGATCCAAGTGGCGAGGATAAAGAACAGGCACAGCTTTGAACTGATGAGTGGGGAACGGAGGGGATATACCACAGCTCCAAATCGATCCACTGTTATCAGAACCAGGCTCAGAATAGAGACAAAAAGGGAAACATCAGGTAAGAAGGTTACCAGCTTGCATAAGGCCTGGCCAAGAGGACCACCGATCAGCCAGGAGTCTATGTAGAGCAGTTGAATTTCCCGAGGAATCAAGAAAATCGGAAACAGCAGATCGGACATGGCCATGTTTACAATGAAAAAGTTGATTGGTTTTCTCATGCTTTTCGTCTTGTAGACAATTATTCCGATGACGGTGTTTCCAGCCAACGAAACAAGAAAAACCAGGCAGTAAGCAAAGGTTATTCCAATTTTTCCTGTTCTATGATTCCAGTAGCAGCCCGATGGCTGTGTTTCATTCATCACTGTGTTCACGTTTTCCGACATAGTCGTTCAGTTTCTTTTTCCACTTTTATGCTCACGAATAACGTGTCTTCTGGTGTCAGTTCACTGTAGCAATAACGTCACTCTGTTTATGTTCTACCGAAGAAGGAATAAATGTTTGGCCTGATACCGTCATTTGCGCGAAAAAATATCACTTTACAATTTGGCAAATTTCCTCGACGGCAGATCCACTGCCTACTTGTGATAATAATTACGGCTTGTCACTTGTGCTTACCACACCAACAGAAAGGGACCTATCAGCTTGTGCCATGTCACTGCTGCGCCAGATGAAGTAGCGATTGACAGCTTTTGATTTCACTTTATTCTGTAGTCTGTGATAAACAGTCGCCCATCAAATTTTCCACCAAGATGAGTCATGGAGAACACACAGGATGTTCAACACTCGAGCTCAGTTCAATCATCCTGATGCCCGAACAGAGACTGCTTGTCGGAGTTTAAATTTAGAAATTTTAATGTCCAATATAATGACAGCGTAAACCACCTAATCAACGGCTGCTGCGCAAACGAATTTACTCTGCAGAGACATGAACTTTTTTTCGAGCATCCAGCTCAGTCTTTTAATTAAAAAAATTCAAGGGCCTTCTGGTGTACAAACCGTGCATTGCAGATGATCGACGTTTTCAATGGCTAATTAATATCTTGAGTATCAGCTTCAGTTTGGGTTTTATCACATGAGAGTCAGTTTCTTTAAAACATGTTTGCACCTGTTTACAAAAAGAGAAGGATCTAGGTGGAGACGGGAGACTGAAGGGAGGGCGTTTAGTTAGATTTTCTAAATAAAAAAAGGAGAAACCAGAAAGTTTAAATACTGATGTCAAATAAAGAACGGCTCAATTGCTTTCTTACTACTTCTTACCAGTCTGATCAACTTTTTCTGTGTCTCAAGAGAATGAAAAACTCCGCATAGCTGGCTGGGTTGTTTTTCAGCCCGGCTTGAAGCATGACAAACAGTCGTTAACTTTTCATTTTTCTTTTATTCATTTTTCATTGTTTGTGAATTAAATTTTTCATCAAGAAGTGCCAGGGAGAACAAAGGATGTTTAATCATCTTTGATGATTGCTATTTATTTCACTTTCGTTTTTGTTTATAATTTCAGTCTTTTTATTAACTAGTGACTCGTTGTATATATAAACCATGCATACATAGCATATGATTTGTTACACTGAGGATTAGATACTGAAGTTTGTTGCAGGACTTTTAAACAATGTTTGCACCCGTGCAGTTTATGAATAACTGAAAGAAAGTCCATTTGTTTTTTTTTTGTGATGCACATTTGTGGTGCCAAGTTTTAAGAACACTGCTTAAATATTTCTAGAGATCTTGTTTATTCATTATTTTACCATTTTTTAGTTGGAAACAATAGGACGTCATCAGTACTCTAATTTGCATGATATAAAAACGTCAATATCTCTAAAACGAAAATAGATATTTCAAAAAAGAAAAAGTCGCCATTCTTCTGTATTTTGGAAGGCCTTTCAAATAAGCAGAAATTATTTTTCATGTCATATACACTTTAATTTGCAAACAGCTGGTTAAAAACATAATCTTTATTTTATAATTCATTTATTTTAGACAAGCTAGAGCAAGATATCATTTGAATTGCTTTTTATCTCTGTGGGTAGTTGTTAAAGCCGTTCTAGCTACAAGACTGCGAACACCAGGTCAAACTGGAATCCCGCTACGTTCTATGGCTTCTGTGTTCTATCTGTCTATTTTCTGTTCTCCTCTGTTTTTCAGGTTCGCTAGGTAACATGACTGACGCTCTCTAATGTTCAGAGGTGTCATTAGTTACTCGCTGTTTAAAAATCATTCACCTTAGATTCTAAGTCCTTCACGATAATTTCTACTAAATATTAATATAGACAGAATGATTATACAATTATGGCCCAATTTGCTTTAGACGTCAGATAACTTAGAGAGAGTTTACTTGATCTTCCGACCGTTTTCAGTTTTAAGAGACTGCATGGGTCGCTTATTAAAAGCTTTTTCTTTTCGTATGTTCCAGTTTATATTGTTCTTTGACTACGTTGAGACTGCTCTGCTCAAAAGAATCCCAGAAGATTCTTTAACCCTTGACGACAGTTTCCGCTGAAAATGAAACAGATGCAAAGGTTATGGCACAATTTGCGTTAGCAATAAAAAGCCGAGTGGTAAACTTGAAGTATTTGAAGCCACAAGTCGTGTTGAATCGCCTAGACTAACATAGCTATCCGCGGGCCAGTCCAACTGTAAAATGTAGGTTTTATTAAGAAATAAAATGAAATGATGAAATGAAATGATGAATCCCGACACAAAGAATTTTACAAACTATGAGATACTGGGGGGCAGTCAACATACCACAAACACAATGGCAATCGCCATCTTTGAAACATTTCGCTCCCTTTGCTGGCGATAGATGATGGCTATCAACACCAACGGGATAAAATGGTACGGAACCAAAATTAACACGGTATAATTATCAAAATATGAAGACTCTCCGACGACTTCATTCCAATGTAATTCACACACAAACCTTTCTGTATATTGAACAAGTTTGTAGGCGAAGAGATATGGAGAGATAAGAGCCATTGCGACGATCCAAGTGGCGAGAATGAAGAACGGGCACAGCTTTGAACTGATGAGTGGGGAACGGAGGGGATATACCACAGCTCCAAATCGATCCACTGCTATCAGAACCACACTTTGCAGTGACACAGATGGAGATATCTTGGAAGAGAAGCACAAGCTTACACAAGGCCTGGCCAAGAGGACCTCTTAGCAACCAGTAGTCTATATACAAACTTGATAGAAAACGCGGGAATACAAAAATTACACACAGCAGATCAGACATGGCCATGTTTACGATGAAAAAGTTGATGAGTTTTCTCATACTTTCCGTCTTGTAGACAATTAATCCGATGAACGTGTTCCCAGCCAGCGAAACAACCATCAAGAGGCAATAAGCAAAAGTTATTCCGATGTTTTCTGCAGTCGAATGCTGGCAACTCGATGGCTGTGTTCCATTTAGCGTTGTATTCAGCCAAGCTACCGACATGCTCGTTTTTCAGTTATTCGCAGTTCTTTTTTTTCCCGTTCCTCCGATGATTTTTTCTCGCTGAGTGGGAAGAAAATTTTGAACAGCTGTCACCGATCATTCAGCATTATTCAAGTCAGCTTTTTAGCAGACAATATATTTTTTCATCTGAGATTGTTTTATTAACCAGTGTATTTAATAATATTCTTCTCAGTCATGAAGGCGGCCAGACAAATCACTAAAACGCAAGAAATGAATAATTTAAACATGACTCGCCGGCTTTTAAACAAATAAAAAAACATGCCAGATGAATTTTTTTTACACTTGGTCCTCAATGAGATTGATCAAAATTCCACGTAATCCCGAAGCTTCAAATTAGTTGAAACATTTTAAGATCGTTAATTTTCAGCCTCAACTCAGGGAAATGTTGGGCTTATTTTCACTCATGTTTTTTGTTGTCCGCATTATAATTTTTTTCTATCTCGAATCACTATACTATACGATCACTCAACATATCTTTAATCCAATTTCGAAAATGTTCTGTAATTGTTTACTGCAATCGAATACGGCAAAATGTAGACCCGTTTTTTTTTGCGCTTTGGATCCGGAACTGAGGAACAAGCTGAAAATTACGAAATGACGAAAACAAAATTCCCTTTGACTTTAAGATTAGACAATTTATTTTGCTTGAAAATTCTTGGTATAGTTTGGTAGCCAGCTGTATAAGCTTTAAATTGATATGGGCTTTAGGGATCTACAGTTGCAACCGGACGCGCTACATCGCTTGGACGTGAGACACCTTTAAAGGAACACGGTAACCTTAAGAAAGCCTTAAGTCCTTCACGATAATTTCTACTGAAAATAAAACAGATGCAAGGATTTAAGGCACAATTTGTGCGAGCCATAAAAAAGGCAACAATAATAAAGTATTTGGAGTCACAAGACCATATATCCGATGCAAAGAAGAAGAGAAACCAGAAGATACCGAGGGGCAACTGGCATACCGCAAACCCTAACACAATAGCAAAGGCCATCTTTAACACATTTCGCTTCCTATGCAGGCGTTGTCGTACAAAGTTGGCTGACCGCTCGCCTGGAATCTTCTGTGACTTGAGCTTTAGGTAGATGATAATGTAAAGTATGGCTATCAACACCGAAGGGCTTATAATGAATACAACCAAAATTGACACGTAATAATTTTCAATGAACGAGAACGCTCCAAAGGCTTCATTCCAACGCATCTCACACAGCAACCCTCCTGGATATTCAACAAGTTTGTAGGCGAAGAGCTTTGGGGATTGGACAGCCATCGCGACGATCCAAGTGGCGAGGATAAAGAACAGGCACAGCTTTGAACTGATGAGTGGGGAACGGAGGGGATATACCACAGCTCCAAATCGATCCACTGCTATCAGAACCAGGCTCAGAATAGAGACAAAAAGGGAAACATCAGATAAGAAGATTACCAGCTTACATAAGGCCTGGCCAAGAGGACCACCGATCAGCCAGGAGTCTATGTAGAGCAGTTGAATTTCCCGAGGAATCAAGAAAATCGGAAACAGCAGATCGGACATGGCCATGTTTACAATGAAAAAGTTGATTGGTTTTCTCATGGTTTTCGTCTTGTAGACAATTATTCCGATGACGGTGTTTCCAGCCAGCGAAACAAGAAAAACCAGGCAGTAAGCAAGGGTTATTCCAATTTTTCCTGCTCCATGATTCCAGTAGCAGCCCGATGGCTGTGTTTCATTCATCACTGTGTTCACGTTTTCCGACATTTTCCACTTTTACGCTCACGAATAACGTTTCTTCTGGTGTCAGTTCACTGTAGCAATAACGTCACTCTGTTTATGTTCTACCGAAGAAGGGATAAATGTTTGGCCTGATGCCGTCATTTGCGCGAAAGAAAATCACTTAACGATTTGGCAAATTTTCTCGACGGCAGATCCACTGTCTATTTGTGATAATAATTACGGCTTGTCACCTGTACTTACCACATCAACATAAAGTGACCTATCAGTTTGTGCCATGTCATTGCTGCGTCAGATGAAGTAGCGATTGACAACTTTTGTTTTCACTTTATTCTGTAGTCTGTGATAAACAGTCGCCCATCAAATTTTCGATCAAGGTGAGTCATGGAGAACACACAGGATGTTCAACACTCGAGCTCAATTCAGTCATCCTGATGCTCGAGCAGAGACTGCTTGTCAGAGTTTAAATTTAGAAATTTTGATGTCCAATATAATGACAGCGTAAACCACCTAGTCAACGGCTGCCGCGCAAACGAATTAACTGTACAGACATAAAGTTTTTTCGAGTATCCAACTTAGTCTTTTAAATAAAATAATTTAAGAGACTCCTGGTATACAAACCGTGCATTGCAGATGATCGACGTTTTCAATGGCTAATTAATATCTTGAGGATCAGCTTCAGTTTGGGTTTTATCACATGAGTTTCAGTTTCTTTATAAAGTGTTTGCACCTGTCTTCAAAAAGAGAAGGATCTGGGTGGAGACGGGAGAGGAGAGGGTGTTTAGTTAGATTTTCTCAAAAAACGGAGAAACCAGAAAGTATAAATTTTGGTGTCAAATAAAGAACTGCTCAATTGCTTTCTCACTACTTCTTACAAGTGTGATCAACAAGCGTGTCTCAAGAGAATGAAAAACTCCGCTTAATTTGCAAACAGCTGGTTAAAAACATAATTATTATTTTATAATTCGTTTATTTTAGACAAGCTAGAACAAGATATCATTTGAATTGCTTTTTTATTTCTGTAAGCAGTTGTTAAAGCCGTTAAAGACTGCGAACACCAGGTCAACTGGAACCCCTCTATGCTCTATGGCTTCTGTGTTCTATCTGTCTATTTTCTGTTCTTCTCTGTTTTTCAGGTTCGCTAGGTAACATGGAAGGTGTTTTATGTTTTTCCTCCTGGCTTTTTCTTTATAAGAGTACCAATTCTTTTTCAGTCGAGAATATTCCAGTTTGAGTTTTAAGTTGTAATTAAAGCAGGTGTCTGCAGCATGGAAAATGTTTGAGAGTCCCACGTGATAACATCGTGCAAATGATTGAAACAAGCTTCCTGTTCATATGTGACTCCGACACAGTAAACAAACGGTGACTTAGTTAAGCTTCAGTTTATAGGTATTTTTCTTATCTGAGAAAACTAAGCCAACAAAAACCTCACCGCCTTAAAATAATTTGACGGTAACATCTGATAAAACACCAACGTATCATAGAGTAGTTACCTAAAACTTAATTTTGCAGGGTATATAATTTCAATTCTTCTGTTTTCCAAATAAAGCTACTGTCACCTGAATTGTTAGCGTAAAAGATTATTTATTTTACTGCTCTAGCTTTTTTTCCTAAACGTTCTCTGCCTGCCTTTTCAAAAATAATAAACTACTGAATTTATTTGCTTTCTGATTTTGTTTCATTCTAACTCTAACATAGCTAATTCAACGAGAACATTGATCACTAACAGCTTAATTAGCAATTTCGCGCCTCTCTTAAGGAAAATTTCTCCTCATTTGTTTAGTTAATGCTAACCCTGTAAACTCTTAGCTTGTTGTTTTAAGTAATATCACACTGTCCTTTAAATTCAATAGCCTTTTTCAAGAGACCGCAAAATTTTATTAACACAGTCTTGCACCTGGTTAGAATTAGCCTCCATAGCTGGTGGGATTTTACACGCATGTGCTTTGTTTTGGCGCGGAACCTCAAAGGAAATAAGACCTCTCAAGTTTGAGGAAACCCCCTTTAAAAACATGATTTTGCCACAAAAAAGTCAAGTGACGTGACCAAATAACTGACACACCAAAATTCTCTCTGCATAATTTTGTGAAAAGTCAGAAAGTTTAACCGCTATAAATGGAATATTATTTTTAAATAATTGAAATAAAGTTTGAAATCAGCTCCGGCGCTTCGTGTCCACACCTCTCCCACGAACTAAAACGGGTTAAGTGTTGATCAGTCCGTAGTCCCAAATAAAATATGTGTAAAAAGGACTGTGAGTCTGTATTTTTTGTGTGGTCATTCATGCACTCAAATTACCGTTAACAAATCCAACAAACATCGTCATTATTTTTTCACAAATTCATGAAAACAAGGTTTTTTTTTGTGAATTTTCAAATTTGTCTATGGAAACTGATACCGTTAAAAATTAAGCAGGATTTCGAGGAATTCTCCGTTTCTGACTCAGCGAAAGTTTTATCGGATGAGCAGGGATATATTCTAACAAGATGCATGTTCGATGATTCTTGAATTTAGCGACAACTGAGAATTAAGTCCCAAGTTATTTTGCGTGCAGCTTGTGGCAAAGAGGCGGAGATCATAAGCATCCCCCCAAAATTGTTGTTTTTCAAGACTTCTTGCTCTGAGGGTCGACTGTGTGATTGATAATTGCTGTTATTGTCAGCATGGTGAAAATCGCATGAAGTAAAAAGTTCGTGCCTGAACGGAAAACATCTGGGCACTGAACGCGCGAGTGACTGACAGAAGCTTCCTGTTCAGGCTTCTCACTCTATCAACAAACGCCTGATTAATACATGACATGGAAAAATATCAAACTACGATGTAAAACATCCAAATAGAAAGAATAATTCTAAAATAAAATTCAGAAAACAAAGAGGAACTCGCAATTTGCTTTTCAGAGCCCAGTATTATAAAACAAAAGCAATGACTAGTAAGACTGCTCCATAAACAACTGGAACCAGCACGTTTCTAATGAGCCCAGCAGAGGGCAAACCAGCAGGTTAAGTCTTAGACATGCAAGTTAGTCTCCCAGTATATAAATGATCGCAAGTGCCTTGTAAATACTTGTAAGACTGATTGCCTTGACATCGAATAGCTAGTATCAGTAAAACCTCCGAGTAGAAAGAGAAATTCTAAAAAATGAAAAGACAAAAAGGGACTCGTAATTTGCATCTTAGAGGCCTGCCAACAAAACAAAAAAAATAACCAGCAGGACTGTTTCAGAAACACTTGACTCATGATGAGCTCATCCGGGGGCAAACCCAGGATGTTTTCTCAAATATGCAGGTTTATCATCCTAGGGAATGGACTAGCATGTAGTATGTAACCGATTGCATTTGCCTTGTAAGGCTGATTGTCTTGAGAATTAATTAGTTTCAGACTTGGCTTGTTGAAAATGCACGGTTTGTTGTAAGATAAATAAAGTTTGTTGTACAAATGCAGCTTATCAAAATAATGTCCAGTCGAAGAAAGAGAACAGTGGCGATAAAAAAGGAGAGAAAGAGAGCTTACATAGAATGGCTGTGGAAAGAAAATCGGACTTCAATAATCAATACCGTATTGATGTTTTCACGCACTTTATTGCTCCCTAATAAAGAAATTTGTAGACGAGATAGCTACAAATATCTACAAACGAAGACATATATAAACAACCGTTCTATCAAGTTAATCAAGCGTCCATATATTAAATAGCAGCGTTGAAATAAATATTGTTTACACCGTTTACAAGACAGCGAACAAATTTGTCATGAATTTAAACCAAAAAATTACACTTTTAATGGAGTTTACAGAATAGCTAAACAGAGTGGATTAAAACCGTTGTGCAAAGTATCTTTAAGATATGGATCAGAAACTCAAAAAATGATCAATTGGGTGCATGTAATTGTTCAGCGTGTGGTTTTGCTATTTTTCCAGTTAAATTTTAACAAACTATACCCAACAAGCCTAACCAAGATTGTAGAAATTACGGACGCAATATATCAGGGACTTTCCAAGAGATGATTGTACAAGGAATATGTCAGAGGAAAAGTCAACAACGCGCCAGGGGTTAATTTGCGCGGAAATTTTGCATTTGCGAGTACTCCTTCCCTCTCCCCCAGAGAAATAACGTGACTCGATGAGCTCTAAACCTGCGCCCGCGATGTAGTCACGTGACACTGGTCAGCGGATAGCTTGTTGTGACAGCTGTCAATTAACAATAGCGTGGACGCTCAAAATCAAAGATGTAGCTATAGTAGTGATGCTACTCTCTTAGTTTTCGAGGTATTGGCGTACGGACGTACGTACGGACAGTCACGTGACAACCAAAATTTTTCAGATCGATGGGTTACCAAATTTTCTAAGGTATGAGGATCAGATCCGCTCGCGCGCCTTATCGGCCCGCAGGAGCTCCGCTGAAATAAGAAAGCAGTTTTAAATTAACGTTTTTTAAACGTTTCAGGTCGACTGAAGAATGACTGAAGGACAACCGAGCGTGATCAATTCCTGCGCTGCTTAAAAATCATTTAACTTAAGAGAGTCTTAAGTCCTTCACGATAATTTCTACTGAAAATAAAACAGATGCAAGGATTTATGGCACAATTTGCTTCGGACATGAAAGAGGCAACCGAGTGCTCGCCTGGAATTTTGTGTGACTTGAGCTTTAGATAGATGATAATGTAAAGTATGGCTATCGACAGCAACGGGATAAAACAGAGGGCTACCATAACTGACGCGAAGTAATTCTCGTGGGACGAGGACTCTGGGAAAGCTTCATACCAAAGGAAGATACTAACCCGTCCTCCCGGACATTTAACAAGTTTCAAGCCGAAGAAATATGGGGTAGATAGCCAACGGGACGATCCAAGTGGTGAGAATGAAGAACGGGCACTGCTTTGAACTGATGAGTGGGGAACGGAGGGGATATACCACAGCTCCAAATCGATCCACTGCTATCAAAACAAGTTGAGGCTCTGAACAGACACAGCAGTGGAGACTATCTGTTAAGAAGTAAACCAGCTTACATAAGGCCTGGCCAAGAGGACCACCGATCAGCCAGGAGTCTATAAAGAGGCTTTGAATCTCAGAAGGGAACAAAAAAAATGGGTAAAAGCAGATCGGACGTGGCCATGTTTACGACTAAAAAGTTGATGGGTTTTCTCATGGTTTTCGTCTTGTAGACAATTATTCCGATGACGGTGTTCCCAGCCAACGAAACAAGAAAAATCAGGCAGTAAGTTAAAGTTTTTCCGATTGTTTCTGCTGTAGGATTGCTGGAGCAGCTCAATGGCTGTGTTCCATTCATCGTTGTATTAAGGTTTTCCTGATAATAGTCGTTCAGTTTCGTTCTTCGCTGTTATGCTCAAATCTTGGTGGTCTTCACTTGTAGCGTCACTCTATTCATGTTCCATCTTTAAGGCGAAAGTGAAAGTAACTTATCAACTTGCGCCACGAATCGCTTTTTATTTCTTATCTTAAGGCCGAAGAAACTAGCAGCAGACAATGTTCTAAAATGTTTTGTAAAAGACATGTGGCTGGGTTGTTTTTCAGCTCGGCTTGAAACATGACAAACAATTCGTTAATTTTCTTCTTTCTGTTATTTGTTTGCCTTGAATCTCATTTTCCATCTGAAGATGAGTCAGTGAGAACACAGGATATTTAACATTAAAATTACACTCTCGCCCAAGCTCAATAAAAAAACTCCTGGTGCCCAAGCAGAGCCTGTTACTCGTCAGAGTTTGAATTTAGAAATTTTAATCTCCAATATAATGATATGGTAAACCGCGCATCAACGGCTGCCGGTTACGAGGTTATTCTGGAGAGTCATGACGTTTTCTGTAGAATCCAAATCAGTCTTTTAACAAACTAGAGACTCGCAGTATACAAAACCATGCTTGTCTAGTGTATGTTTTTTTTACACTGAAAATGTCTTGAGGATTGGATACTGAAGTTTTTTACAAAACGCGAGAAAGTTTTCTTTTTTTGTCGCCACTCTCAAGGTGACAACCAAAGACAGAGTTAACAGCTCACGGTTTCTATATCAAACACTGATGCAGGCAATTAAACGATTCATTTCGCACCTGCTCAATATGAAATACGGCAACTCGGCGCAGCTTATAAAAATACTCTCGACTCAGAGATAGAGAATAGTGGCGACAATAAAAGAAGGGAAGGCGAGGGAGAGCGATTAATTTGTTTTCCTGAACCCGGAAGAAAGAAATCAAAGCTTAAGACTTACAAACTGAATTTGAGCGGGAATCGTATGAAGATAAAAATTATGGTCCTGACGGGAAACTTGCGGACACTCAAGGTGATTACAACAATCAATAATCTGTTATGTATCACCCTCTTAGAATAAATTTTTTATTTTCTTACTATCAAAAATGGTGGTATAGGCGTTTTCAAAAGAACAGTTAGAAAACCATTCTGTAGTCTTTGAAATAATACTTATTTACATGGTTTAGGTCGACGGGAAACTTCCTGCGAATTTTAAGAAAATTACAAATGGAGTTTACAGAATTGCTTACAAAGTGATTGTAAAGTCGGTGTCCAAAGAAAGATTTAAAACCGTTCTGCAAAATTTCGGAGCGTTTTCTTAAACACATAGGCGTACGAGCGCCTTCGGACTTGAGCGGGCGGTGAGCTTCTTACCCGAAAAATTACGCAATGCCCAAAAGCGTGAGTGTTGAAATCGGGATGCAAACGCACTGGAAATGCGTGAAAAACAAAAACGTTCACAAAGATAGTTATATTGAAAGCTTTTATACTCAATGACCTCTATCAACAGTCTCAGTCGATTTAAATCTAAAACTTATTAAAAGAAAAAGTTCCTCCTTTCATGGCGTTCGTTCAGCGATCGGCTGATCAGCAACAGAGACATTTGTGTTTCAAGATGGACCGTTTGGATGAAGAAGCTATCCTATATTCGAGACTAGCCTCTCGACACACTCGAGAAGTTCAAAGAGCGATATGAGGCATTGCTAGAAGTCCTTCAACATGTCTGGTTTTGGCCACAGCAGACTTGCAGCGTATACTGCAAGCCTTCCATGAATTCAGAAGCCACGTAAATAAGATGGTAAACAACATGGACGTACTAGAGAAACACCTCCAAAGAAAAATTCCAGAAAGAAATCAAAACAACACATCGGTTAAGACATTCGAAACGGCTCTTTTTGGAGCTTCCACAAAAACAAGAGTGTTGGTCTTCGTTTGCCGGCTTTGATTCGTGTCCTTGTTTTGTTGATGCAAATTGGGAAAGGAAATAATATCCTTGTAATGGATTTCCACCGTACATTTAACCGACTTGAAGCTAACAGAAAACCCTAGGTGACTCATATCATTTCAGTCTAGGTCCTTTCTTGCGAGGCAAATGTCCGAGAAAGTAACTTACAAGCCTTGAAACCTAAAAGGAAAGGCCGGAAAGGAAAGGAAAGACCGCTGTCCCGACTTTTTTCTCTGCGCCACAGCAGCTGATACAAATTGTAGTCTTTACACCAACTCCCTTCAAAAACCACTTGACAGCTACAGACTCCCGATCGGGCGTCTAATCACACAGAAATGCATAAAAAGTCGAAACTTTTTTTTTTTACAGTTTTGGAATTTTGTAATGTTTTCTCTCAAGTATCGTTGCCCGAATCATGAGCGTTTTGCCCGAAAAATTACGTAATTTTCGTAGCTGGGGGGCTGCAGCCCCCCTCGACCCCCCTGCCCCCCCCACTCGCACGCCTGTGTTTAAACGTTTCAGGTCGCCTGACGCTCTCTACTATTTAGAGGTGTCATTAGTTACTCGCTGTTTAAAAATCACTCATCTGAGATTCTAAGTCCTTCACGATAATTTCTACTAAATATTAATATAGACAGAATGATTTACATAATTATGGCCTAATTTGCTCCAGACGTCAGATAACTTGGAGAGAGTTTACTTGATCTTCCGACTGTTTTCAATTTTAAGAGACTGGGTCGCTTATTAAAAGCTTTTTCTTTTCGTATGTTCAGGTTTATATTGTTCTTCGACTACGTTGAGACTGCTCTGCTTAAAAGAATCCCAGAAGATTCTTTAACCCTTGACGACAGTTTCCACTGAAAATAAAACAGATGCAAAGGTCATGGCAGCAATTTGCGTTAGCCATAAAAAGCCGAGTGGTAAACTTGAAGTATTTGAAGCCACAAGTCGTGTTGAATCGCTTAGACTACCATAGCTATCCGCGGGCCAGTTCAACTGTAAAATGTAGGTTTTATTAAGAAATAAAATGAAATGATGAAATGAAATGATGAATCCCGATACAAAGAATTTTACAAACCACGAGATACTGGGGGGCAGCCAGCATACCACAAACACAATGACAATCGCCATCTTTAACACACATTTCGCTCCCTTTGCTGGGGATAGATGATGGCTATCAACACCAACGGGATAAAATGGTACGGAACCAAAATTGGCACGGTATAATTATCAAAATATGAAGACTCTCCAACGACTTCATTCCAATGTAATTCACACACAAACCTTTCTGTATATTGAACAAGTTTGTAGGCGAAGAGATATGGAGAGATAAGAGCCATTGCGACGATCCAAGTGGCGAGAATGAAGAACGGGCACAACTTTGAACTGATGAGTGGGGAACGGAGGGGATATACCACAGCTCCAAATCGATCCACTGCTATCAGAACTAAGTAGGCTTTGAACAGACACAGCAGAGAGAAAGTAACTAGCTTGTAAATGGACCGGTCTGGCCAAGAGGGCCATCGATCAGCTAGGACTCCCATGAGTCTGTAGAGGGCGTTAGTTTCACCCGAGAGATCGCAAAAATTGGATTCAGCAGATCAGACATGGCCATGTTTACGATGATAAAGTTGATGGGTTGTCTCATGGTTTTCGCCCTGTAGACAATTATTTCGATGACGGTGTTTCTAGCCAACGAAATGAGAGAAACCACGCAGCAAGCGACAGTTTTGTGCGATTTTTACTGCTCCTGGATTGTAGCAGCTCGATATTTGTGTTTCATTCAGCGTTGTGATGTTTGCCGACATTTTCGTTGTAACGTCTCAGCTTGTCAGTGTTCAGTTATTCCAGTTTTCTCAGAAAACTAACCTGTCAACTACAATGGCAGGCTTGAACATAAATTTACAAAAGTGATTGTTTGTTTTGACAGCAACAGTGCCAGAAAGAGAACGGTTAAAAAACAAACAACAACAACAACAGCAACAAAAATTAGCATAGCTTTCCAAAAAATGAAAGTTATCTATCGAGGAGGTTCTATTGCTCAGTTAGCGTTATATCACGTGACACGAACCTTGCCGTTCTTATTATGCAGAAAACCGCTTCCTCGACACAGGTGGAATCTAGGAGGTCATGGCTTCGAATCCTGTCTGTCGCTCAGATGTTTCTTTGTCTCACGCTCACGATATGCTGAAAATGTCTCTGGCATGAAGTATTCTGTTTGTAACTCCTTTATTGACCATTAGAGAGATACACGCGGCTCTTGTGGTTGCCTGCTCATGAGTGTTTCCATACAGATCAGTGTTGAGCGAATAAAAAATACTTTTCTTTGATGTTTTGACAATTTATAAGCAAAATTTTACTAATTTTTAAATCCTGCAGTCAAGAGCATTTCAACAATTTCTTAAGTCCTTTACGATAATTTCCACTTGAAATAAAACAGATGCAAGGGTTTATTGCACAATTTGCGCGCGCCATCATTGCGACCACAGTAAGAAGATGTCCGACACCACAAGACGACTTTGTAGTCTGGTCCCACTTAAAGAGACTGACTAAGATTATGATACCGAAGGGCAGCCAGCATACTGCAAATCCTGACACAACAACAACGGCCATCTTAAGCACATTACGTTCCCTCAGAAGGCGTTGTCGTCCAGCATTGATCGAGTCATTTCCTGGAATCTTCTGTGATTTAAGCTTTACATAGATGATAATGTAGCTATCAACACTAAAGGGGAATAAAGGAATACCACAAACGTTACTACAAAGTAATTTTGTAAGGAAGAAGACTCTCCGAAGGCGTCGTTCCACTGCATGCTACACACAAGCCCTCCTGGATTTTCGACCAGGTTGAAGGCGATTAGATCTGGGGAGAAGACTGCACTAGCAACGATCCAAGTGGCGAGAATGAAGAACGGCACAGCTTTGAACTGATGAGTGGGGAACGGAGGGGATATACCACAGCTCCAAATCGATCCACTGCTATCAAAACCACACTCTGCAGTGACACAGAGAGGGAGATATCTTGGAAGAAAAGCACAAGCTTACACAAGGCCTGGCCAAGAGGACCACTTATCAACCAGTAGTCTACATACAAACTTGATAGAAAACGCGGGAATACAAAAATTGGACACAGCAGATCAGACATGGCCATGTTTACGATGAAAAAGTTGATGAGTTTTCTCATACTTTCCGTCTTGTAGACAATTAATCCGATGAACGTGTTCCCAGCCAGCGAAACAACCATCAAGAGGCAATAAGCAGAAGTTATTCCGATGTTTTCTGCTGTCGAATGCTGGCAACTCGATGGCTGTGTTCCATTTAGCGTTGTATTCAGCCAAGCTACCGACATGCTCGTTTTTCAGTTATTCGCAGTTCTTTTTTTCCCCGTTCCTCCGATGACTTTTTCTCGCTGAGTGGGAAGAAAATTTTGAACAGCTGTCACCGATCATTCAGCATTATTCAAGTCAGCTTTTTAGCAGACAATATATTTTTTCATCTGAGATTGTTTTATTAACCACTGTATTTAATAATATTCTTGTCAGTCATGAAGGCGGCCAGACAAATCACTAAAACGCAAGAAATGAATAATTTAAACATGACTCGCCGGCTTTTAAACAAGTAAAAAAAAAAATGCCAGATGAATTTTTTTTACACTTGGTCCTCAATGAGATTGATCAAAATTCCACGTAATCCCGAAGCTTCAAATTAGTTGAAACATTTTAAGATCGCTAATTTTCAGCCTCAACTCAGGGAAATGTTGGGCTTATTTTCACTCATGTTTTTTGTTGTCCGCATTATAATTTTTTTCTGTCTCGAACCACTATACTATACGATCACTCAACATATCTTTAATCCAGTTTCGAAAATGTTCTGTAATTGTTTACTGCAATCGAATACGGCAAAATGTAGACCCGTTTTTCTTTTCGCGCTTTGGGTCCGGAACTGAGGAACAAACTGAAAACTGAAAATTACGAAATAACGAAAACAAAATTCCCTTTGCCTTTAAGATTAGACAATTTATTTTGCTTGACAATTCTTGGTATAGTTTGGTAGCCAGCTCTATGAGCTTTAAATTGATATGGGCTTTAGGGATCTACAGTTGCAACCGGACGCGCTACATCGCTTGGACGTGAGACACCTTTAAAGGAACACGTTAACCTTAAGAAAGGCTTAAGTCCTTCACGATAATTTCTACTGAAAATAAAACAGATGCAAGGATTTAAGGCACAATTTGTGCGAGCCATAAAAAAGGCAACAATAATAAAGTATTTGGAGTCACAAGACCATATATCCGATGCAAAGAAGAAGAGAAACCAGAAGATACCGAGGGGCAACTGGCATACCGCAAACCCTAACACAATAGCAAAGGCCATCTTTAACACACTTCGCTTCCTATGCAGGCGTTGTTGTCCAAAGTTGGCTGACCGCTCGCCTGGAATCTTCTGTGACTTGAGCTTTAGGTAGATGATAATGTAAAGTATGGCTATCAACACCGAAGGGCTTATAATGAATACAACCAAAATTGACACGTAATAATTTTCAATGAATGAGAACGCTCCAAAGGCTTCATTCCAACGCATCTCACACAGCAACCCTCCTGGATATTCAACAAGTTTGTAGGCGAAGAGCTTTGGGGATTGGACAGCCATCGCGACGATCCAAGTGGCGAGGATAAAGAACAGGCACAGCTTTGAACTGATGAGTGGGGAACGGAGGGGATATACCACAGCTCCAAATCGATCCACTGCTATCAGAACCAGGCTCAGAATAGAGACAAAAAGGGAAACATCGGATAAGAAGATTACCAGCTTACATAAGGCCTGGCCGAGAGGACCACCGATCAGCCAGGAGTCTATGTAGAGCAGTTGAATTTCCCGAGGAATCAAGAAAATCGGAAACAGCAGATCGGACATGGCCATGTTTACAATGAAAAAGTTGATTGGTTTTCTCATGGTTTTCGTCTTGTAGACAATTATTCCGATGACGGTGTTTCCAGCCAGCGAAACAAGAAAAACCAGGCAGTAAGCAAGGGTTATTCCAATTTTTCCTGCTCCATGATTCCAGTAGCAGCCCGATGGCTGTGTTTCATTCATCACTGTGTTCACGTTTTCCGACATTTTCCACTTTTACGCTCATGAATAACGTTTCTTCTGGTGTCAGTTCACTGTAGCAATAACGTCACTCTGTTTATGTTCTACCGAAGAAGGGATAAATATTTGGCCTGATGCCGTCATTTGCGAGAAAGAAAATCACTTAACGATTTGGCAAATTTTCTCGACGGCAGATCTACTGTCTATTTGTGATAATAATTACGGCTTGTCACCTGTGCTTACCACAGCAACATAAAGGGACCTATCAGTTTGTGCCATGTCACTGCTGCGGCAGACGAAGTAGCGATTGACAGCTTTTGATTTCACTTTATTCTGTAGTCTGTGATAAACAGTCGCCCATCAAATTTTCCACCAAGATGAGTCATGGAGAACACACAGGATGTTTAACACTCGAGCTTAATTCAATCATCCTGATGCACGAACACAGACTGCTTGTCGGAGTTTAAAGTTAGAAATTTTAATGTCCAGTATAATAAAAGCATAAACCACCTAATCAACGGCTTCCGCGAAAACGAATTTACTCTGCAGAGACATGAAGTTTTTTTCGAGTATCCAGCTCAGTCTTTTAATTAAAAAAATTCAAGAGACTTCTGGTATACAAACCGTACATTGCAGATGATCGACGTTTTCAATGGCTAATATCTTGAGAATCAGCTTCAGTTTGGGTTTTATCACATGAGAGTCAGTTTCTTTAAAACATGTTTGCACCTGTTTACAAAAAGAGAAGGATCTGGGTGGAGAAGGGAGACTGAACGGAGGGCGTTTAGTTAGATTTTCTCAAAAAAAAGGAGAAACCAGAAAGTTTAAATACTGATGTCAAATAAAGAACTGCTCAATTGCTTTCTTACTACTTCTTACTAGTCTGATCAACTTTTTCTGCGTCTCAAGAGAATGAAAAACTCCGCATAGCTGGCTGGGTTGTTTTTCAGCCCGGCTTGAAGCCTGACAAACAGTCGACGGTTAACTTTTCATTTTTCTGTTATTCATTTTTCATTGTTTGTGAATTAAATTTTTCATCAAGAAGTGCCAGGGAGAACAAAGGATGTTTAATCATCTTTGATGATTGCTATTTATTTCACTTTCGTTTTTGTTTGTAATTTCAGTCTTTTTATTAACTAGAGACTCGTTGTATATATAAACCATGCATACATAGCATGATATATAGATTTAGGCCAGCCTAAAAGCGTAGCTCCTGGGCCGGGTTGTTCAAAGCCCGATTAGGCTAACCCAGAAAAAGGTAGAATTTTGATTTGAGTTTTCTAACTTTGCAGTGAGGTTTCTGTATATTGTTTGGCCTTCTGTTTTGAGTTTTAATAATCAACATATACACAAAACAAAACAGCAAAAAACATTTGTATAGAAGAAAAAGTTATAATTCCATTAACTTTAAATCCTGGGTTAGCGTAAACCGGCTTCCGAGCAATCCTGCCCTGTTTCCAACACGATAACCCAATATGAGCCCGCGATCCAATCGACAACCAGAACTTAGTCAGCGGTCAACTTCAAGAAAACACGTGACCTCGAGGAGCTGTAAACCTGAGCCCGCAATATGGTCACGTGATACTGGTCAGCGGATACCTTGTTTTGACAGGTGTAAATTGATCATAACATGGATGTCCAATATCAAGGAAGTACACAGTAAACCAAGGATGCATGTCTCTGTCAACCTATTATTTGGAGTATGGCCGCCATGTTGGGCAACTCCGCCGTCGTCGTCGTCGTCGTGCGTACGCGCCCACGAGCAATACCGCTAGCCATGATAACCATGAGAAAATCAACTCATGGGTTTCCTTTTCTTTCCTATATGAGTATGGGGCTCCGCTTGGCGGCCCTTCGGGCCGCCGGAGCTCCGCTATAAAAACGTCAATATCTCTAAAACGAAAATAAATATTAAAAAGGAAAAAAAAACGCCATTCTTTTGTATTTTGAAAGGCCTTTCAAATAAGCAGAAATTATTTTTCATGTCATAAAGACTTTAATTTGCAAACAGCTAGTTAAAAACATAATCATTATTTTATAATTCATTCATTTTAGACATGCTAGAGCAAGATATCATTTGAATTGCTTTTTATTTCTGTAGGTAGTTGTTAAAGCCGTTCTAGCTACAAGACTGCGAACACCAGGTCAAACTGGAATCTCGCTACGTTCTATGGCTTCTGTGTTCTATTTGTCTATTTTCTGTTCTCCTCTGTTTTTCAGGTTCGCTAGGTAACATGACTGACGCTCTCTACTGTTCAGAGGTGTCATTAGTTACTCGCTGTTTAAAAATCATTCACCTTAGATTCTAAGCCCTTCACGATAATTTCTACTAAATATTAATATAGACAGAATGGTTATATAATTATGGCCCAATTTGCTTTAGACGTCAGATAACTTGGAGAGAGTTTACTTGATCTTCCGACCGTTTTCAATTTTAAGAGACTGGGTCGCTTATTAAAAGCTTTTTCTTTTCGTATGTTCCGGTTTATATTGTTCTTCGACTACGTTGAGACTGCTCTGCTTAAAAGAATCCCAGAAGATTCTTTAACCCTTGACGACGGTTTCCACTGAAAATAAAACAGATGCAAAGGTTATGGCACAACTTGCGTTAGTCATAAAAAGCCGAGTGGTAAACTTGAAGTATTTGAAGCCACAAGTCGTGTTGAATCGCTTAGACTACCATAGCTATCCGCGGGCCAGTTCAACTGTAAAATGTAGGTTTTATTAAGAAATGAAATGAAATGATGAAATGAAATGATGAAATGAAATGATGAAATGAAATGATGAAATGAAATGATGAATCCCGATACAAAGAATTTTACAAACCACGAGATACTGGGGGGCAGCCAGCATACCACAAACACAATGACAATCGCCATCTTTAACACACATTTCGCTCCCTTTGCTGGGGATAGATGATGGCTATCAACACCAACGGGATAAAATGGTACGGAACCAAAATTGACACTGTATAATTATCAAAATATGAAGACTCTCCAACGACTTCATTCCAATGTAATTCACACACAAACCTTTCTGTATATTGAACAAGTTTGTAGGCGAAGAGATATGGAGAGATAAGAGCCATTGCGACGTTCCAAGTGGCGTGAATGAAGAACGGGCACAGCTTTGAACTGATGAGTGGGGAACGGAGGGGATATACCACAGCTCCAAATCGATCCACTGCTATCAGAACTAAGTAGGCTTTGAATAGACACAGCAGCGGAAAAATGTGGTGAGAAAGTAACTAGCTTGCAAATGGACCGGTCTCGCCAAGAGGACCCGGCATCGATCAGCCAGGACTCCCTAACCGGTCGGCTAACCGCCGACCGGTTAGCTCAGTTGGTAGAGCGTCGGACTACCGTGCGGGAGGTCTCGGGTTCGAGCCCCAGACCGGGCAAACACTCAGGGTCTTCAAATAACTGAGGAGAATATGCTGCCTTTGCAATGACATCTGCAAATGGTTAGATATTCTAGTCTTCTCGGATAAGGACGATAAACCGTAGGCCCCGTCTCCTGCATCTTCACTGTTATGGTCAGCAGGGGACGTTAAAGAACCCACACACTCATCGTAAAGAGCAGGGCACGAAGTTCCCGGTGTTGTGGTCTGGTCTTTGCTCATTGTGCTGTTGAAATGCTCGGAGATATTAGCTGTTAAAGCTACTCTACAATCCAAGGGTAAATAAAGTATACTACTACTACTACTACTACTACCATGAGTCTGTAGGGCGTTTGTATCACCCGAGAGATCGCAAAAATTGGATTCAGCAGATCAGACATGGCCATGTTTACGATGATAAAGTTGATGGGTTGTCTCATGGTTTTCGCCCTGTAGACAATTATTCCGATGACGGCGTTTCTAGCCAAAGAAATGAGAGAAACCACGCAGCAAGCGACAGTTTGTGCGATTTTTACTGCTCCTGGATTGTAGCAGCTCGATGTTTGTGTTTCATTCAGCGTTGTGATGTTTGCCGACATTTTCGTTGTATCGCCTCACCTTGTCAGTGTTCAGTTATTCCAGTTTTCTCAGAAAACTAACCTGTCAACTACAATGGCAGGCTTGAACATAAATTTGCAAAAGTGATTGTTTGTTTTGACAGCAACAGTGCCAGAATGAGAACGGTTAAAAAACAAACAAACAACAACAACAACAACAACAAAAATTAGCATAGCTTTCCAGAAAATGAAAGTTATCTATCGAGGTTCTCTTGCTCAGTTAGCGTTATATCACGTGACACGAATCTTGCCGTTCTTATTATGCATAAAATCGCTTCGTCGACACAGGCGGTTCTACAAACTTGGATTTTACGATACTCCTATTTTCTGGAGCTAAGGGGGTAGAAATTGTTAGAGCAGCAGGTACTCGGGTATCGGTAGAACAAGCCAACAACTTATTAGACAACATAGGTGTATTGAGATTACAAAGCCTTAATTCATTTCTAGCACATGATTACTTCTTGTTTGTTGCCTTCTTCAAACCTGCACTCAGATTTACTTGCTTCTTTCATGCTCTCTATCCCCAGTCTAGTCTTCTTCCAATTTTCTTAGCTTCAAAACACTGCTCACATGTGTTTTTTCAGGAAGAATCGGGGACATGCCCTCTTAAAATCTTTGAATTCAAGTCTTCTACTCAGTAAAATGACAGTACATACTTTTAAAATTAATAAGCTTAATGTCAAACAATTTCAAACTTCCAGCGCTGTAAAAGCTATTCTTTTATTGAAGCGGGGACTGCACAAGAATCATGGTTGAAAGGGCTCTTTAATAGCATGAATGATCAGAATGGATATTTATGTATTATCCGCCTATTAAGTTCACTTTCAAATCGTGCTTAATACATCAAATATACTCCACCCCATTAAACTTAAAAATTAACTTCAACTTTAATAAAATTGGCAGTGCATCTAACGATGTTTCCTCAGCACAATTCAAATCTAAAGCTTTATAGAGGGTACATCGGGATAAGGAAATCGACAAATGAAGGAATCAACAAATTCAGGAAAATTGTATTGGCCAAAAGCATTAGCCATCGAGTCAAAGAGATTAAAAACATATTTGCCTGTAAAAGTCCAATCTTTCCTTAGGACGTCACTGTTCTCCGGTTTCGGTTTCAATTCTCCTTGGTATACGCTTTCTCCTTATCAACATTGGTTAACCAACGAAGTTTCAGCAAATTGCGTCGAAGAATGTTGGAAATTTTCATTTTCTTCAAGACATAAACAGTTTACCACTAAAAGCTGACAATCTTGTCTTCCGTCCAAGAATTCTGATAAATTATATATCCCTGTTGGAAAACATCCGCCGTACGATTCTAAATTAAATTTAGCCCGGAAAAAAAAAATAAGATAAGATAATTTATTTCATGTTAAGTTACACACAAAGGTGTTTATTTATGGAATATCCGATGGGAGTCTCCTCCTTAAGAAGGCCTGCGTGTTTCTGTTATTATTTCCATTTTGCCAATCTTTATTTATCTGGCTTCAGTGGTCCTTTTTAGACCATTGCAGTAAGAATTAGACTCAAGTAAGTTCTTAAAATTCGCTGTTAATTTAACAGAAAGTTTTATAATTTCCTAACTCACGTTGAGCTTCCGTAGTTCATTAGTTTAATAGAGCGAGAGGCTGGAATCTAGGAGGTCATGTCTTCGAATCCTGTCGGGCGCTCAGATGTTTCTTTGTCTCTGACGCTCACGATATGCTGAAAATGTCTCTGGCATGAAGTATTCTGTTTGTAATTCCTTTATTGACCATTAGAAAGACACGCGCGGCTCTTGTGGTTGCCGGCTCATGAGTGTTTCCATACAGATGAATGTTGAGCGAATAAAAATACAAATACTTTTCTTTGATGTTTTGACAATTTCTAAGCAAAATTTTACTAATTTTTTAATCCTGGAGTCAAGAGCATCTCAACAATTTCTTAAGCCCTTTACGATAATTTCCACTTGAAATAAAACAGATGCAAGGGTTTATTGCACAATTTGCGCGCGTCATCATTGCGACCACAGTAAGAAGATGTCCGACACCACAAGACGACTTTGTAGTCTGGTCCCACTTAAAGAGACTGACTAAGATTATGATACCGAAGGGCAGCCAGCATACTGCAAATCCTGACACAACAACAACGGCCATCTTAAGCACATTACGTTCCCTCAGAAGGCGTTGTCGTCCAGCATTGATCGAGTCATTTCCTGGAATCTTCTGTGATTTAAGCTTTACGTAGATGATAATGTAAAGTATGGCTATCAACACTAAAGGAGTATAAAGGAATACCACAAACGTTGATACAAAGTAATTTTGTAAGAAAGAAGACTCTCCGAAGGCGTCGTTCCACTGCATTTTACACACAAGCCCTCTTGGATTTTCGACCAGGTTGAAGGCGATTAGATCTGGGGAGAAGACTGCACTAGCGACGATCCAAGTGGCGAGAATGAAGACCGGACACAGCTTTGAACTGATGAGTGGGGAACGGAGGGGATATACCACAGCTCCAAATCGATCCACTGCTATCAAAACCACACTCTGCAGTGACACAGAGAGGGAGATATCTTGGAAGAAGAGCACAAGCTTACACAAGGCCTGGCCAAGAGGACCACTTATCAACCAGTAGTCTACATACAAACTTGATAGAAAACGCGGGAATACAAAATTGGATACAGCAGATCAGAGATGGCCATGTTTACGATTAAAAAGTTGATGGGTTTTCTCATACCTTCTGTCTTGTAGACAATTATTCCAATGAACGTGTTCCCAGCCAGCGAAACAACCATCAAGAGGCAATAAGCAGAAGTTATTCCGATGTTTTCTGCTGTCGAATGCTGGCAGCTCGATGGCTGTGTTCCATTTAGTGTTGTATTCAACCAAGCTACCGACATCGTTGTTTTTCAGTTATTCGCAGTTCTTTTTCTTTCCGTTGCCCTGATGACTTTTTCTCGCTGAGTGGGAAGAAAATTTTGAACAGCTGTCACCGATCATTCGGCATTATTCAAGCCAGCTTTTTAGCAGACAATATATTTTTTCATCTAAGATTAATTTATTAACCGCTGTATTTAATAATATTCTTCTCAGTCAAGAAGGCGGCCAGACAAATCACTTAGCTTGATTCACTAAAACGCAAGGAATTAATAATTTAAACATGACTCGCCGGCTTTTAAACAAATATATCACCTTTAAAGGTATGGGCCGCATCTTCTTCAAAATTCACAATTTTTGTTCTCATGTTTTTTTTGAAACGGTACACGTTTTATGTAGAACTTGGACTCCTTATGTAAAAGTTAATTCGAGCTGATTCCCAAAGATTTTGGGCTAGTATTTTTCATTACGAATATCAGCTTTTCAATATTCCTTCTGCTCATTTCACATAAAATCCTACTTATCTCACATAATTATAATTAATTCTACTTATCTCACATAATTATATGCACTTAACCGTGATTTTGTGGGAAAATGTATGAATTTTAAAACACATAGCGAGCCATTGTTTTAGAAATGTTTTACCCCATTAAAATTCTGCAACCGTTTTCTTTACTAATTCTGCGCATGAACATTGATTTTTTAAATCATTTTTACATGTGTGCAATTTGTGCAGGTAATCATACGGTTTCGAGTTCAATTTGGAATTAATTTGCACGAGTGAGTTTTTAATTTTTCAGAAAGCTGAAATTGCACAAGCTGCTTCGGCGAGTGCAATTACAGCTTTTCGAAAAACTCACAAGTGCAAATTAGTTCCAAATTGAACAGGAAAAACCGTATGATTACTTAATAATAATATAAACATGAAAAAATTCGCGTGGAGGAAGTGCCGGAAGATCTTTCTTGAAGCCATTTTCTCTCATTCGAGAAAACATTTTTCAAATTTTCCGCACCAAATTTTCGTCATCATTTTACGTGATATCATTTGAAAATGTCTTGTGAATATTCTTAGATTGTAGCGTAGGACATTTCTGTTTTCGAATGTATTTGGTGTCTGGATGGTGTTAAAGTGATTTTCGAGCCAGCTTGCAGGCATTGAAACCTAATATAACGCATATAACTTCATGGAGAAATGTTATTAGCATCGAACGTACGGCTAGTGCTGTTTTTGTTCATTTTTGTCTAGTTTTGCTTTTTAATTTTGAGAAAGGAAGAATTTTATACGTTTTAGTTAAAAATATATAATTATATTGTATTTCCAAATTTTCAACACATAAAATTATATTCTTTTCAAAATCTTAGCCTCGGGTTTAGTCGTAAGATATTTTTAAAATTTCGTAAAATTCCAGCCTCGATATTCTTACAAAAAGTCTTAATTATTTTTATTCTTATTATTCTTATTTATATTCTTACATTCTTATTCTTATTCATATTATTTACTCTTTTATATATTCTATATAAAAAAGAGTGTATGACTGCGCAATGAGGTTTCTATTCATCAAGTAAAAAGATAAGTCTCTTCACATTGTAAAAAAAACTAATGCATTGGTTAGTGCCAAGAGCTTGCTCATTGGGTAGTGTTAGAAATATTGCGCGCATAAGAATAAGTGCTCATGTTCGAGGGTGCACGCTTTTAGAACCATAATTAAATAAATACGTACATAAATAAGTACATGTAATAAGGAGGTATAATGATTAAATTATGAAATAAAAACGAATGAATAAATTTTTGATGACAAAAACACCAGGTTAAAGCCGTCCGCCGTTTAAGAACAACAACAACAACAACAACAACAACAACAACAACAAAACGAACCATTGTCAAGTAACAAACTGTTTGCATTGTATTGCCATTTCATTTTCTTCGTACGACAGAAAAAAAAACCTAAAACCTTTGAAGAAAGAGCGTGGCTAATGCTTTTGACCACGCATGAGACATTTAAGTTACATTTGAGTTACTAATACTCTTTTTGCGAAGATGCTTTTCAATTTCAATTTGTCATTATTTTTAACAAAGTAACTGTGCTTAATTTTAAACCTCTTTGGCAATATTGTATGGTCACAACATTGGTAGCCTTCGAATGCAGACGTATTTCCGGATGTCGCTTCCATGTCTTCGCCGAAAATTAGAGACAAGAGACAGCCGGAAATACGACTGTGTTCGCAGGCTATAACATTGGTGTCCCTTCTGTATGTGAACATTAAAATTAAATTATACGCAGAGAGAGTGAAGGATGAGAGATTTAATTCCCTATAATGTAGTCTTTATTTCCAAACTTCTTTATAGACATGGTGCCCAATTTTCCACAGGTAATGTTGCTGTAAGCGTTGCGAGGATATTCGCGCCAGTCCCTCCCTTACTAAGCGATAAATGAGAGCATCTCATTTCATTCAAGTTCGCGGAGTCCTCGCTCCGTAACCTCTCATGTTGTACCCTATACCGGTTGAACAAGTCCTCAGCTTGGTGACGCGCATCTCGATGTCCTCTTCTAAAGATAGCGTAAAACTCGCTTTTGTGGAATGTGTTACGTATCTTAAAATGAAGTTTAAAGATGTTTTATTGCTTATTTAGACGTGATTATTCCACGGAAAAATTAAGTCAAAGACATGAGGTGACGAAGAAATCCTCCAGTGTTTTTAGGTTTTTTGAGTCAACTTTGTGTGTACATCGAGGAAAGCACCTTTTACATTATTTTGTTAATACAGATATTTAATTCAAAATGAGCACAATAGCCCCATGACTTTGTTTAATTCATATAGGTAATAATACGGTTTCGAGTTCAATTTGGAACTAATTTGCACAGGTGAGTTTTTCAAAAATCTGAAATTGCACGAGCCGCTTCGGCGAGTGCAATTTCCGCATTTTGAAAAACTCACAAGAGCAAATTAATTCTAAACTGAAGGAGTAAAACCGTATGATTACCTATTGATAATTTATAAACATGAAAAAATTCGTGTGGAGGAAGTGCTGGAAGATCCTTTCTTGGAGCCATTTTTTCTCCTTTAAGAAAACTTTTTTTCAAATTTTCCGCCCAAAATTTTCGTCATCATTTTACGTGATATCATTGGCTTAGAAAATTTCCTATTTTCTGTTGCCCAATCATAATCCAGAATTACGATGTGTAATTTGCACTGGCGTTACACTTTTCGCATTGGTGTTACACTTTTCGCACTGATGTTACATTTGAACTGCGCTGCTCTCGGCCAATCAGAATCGAGTAATTTTTTTTCATGTATATCATTAATGTATTTATTCAGAACTACAATCAATAATCGCGTAGCCGATACTTTAATGTCACGTAAGTATTCTGACACAAAAAACAAGCACCATTCAGTGTGTCGCCTATTTATTTTTCTTGGTTTAGTCCAATATTTATCACGCAATACTTGGGAGTATTTCATGAAGCTTAGAAAAAGAAAAATATTTATACGTTTTGGCCCCCTTACTTTCTATACTTGTTGCTAATTTTTTGGGCCAATAGACCATATTCGTACTCTCTGGACTGGAACTAGCTTGCAATGGAGGCTCATGCGGGGAATATCATTAAAAAGAGATTAATGCTATTTGCATTTGAAAAGACTCCCTGCATAAGCCTCAGTTGAGAGCATGAAGGCTTTTGAGACTATAAGAGTTTCCAGATGAATAAGAAGTGGTCACAATTTTGTGTTCTGTCGTTAGAACGTTAGGGCATAAATGCAATATGTTTAGATAAACCTGGTTTCTATTAGCACAAATTAAGTAAGAATTATGATCAGCAATGCACTAGAACGTAAGGAGTCGCGGCCAGGAAGGGACCTTTGTGGAAGAGATTTGAAAAAATGGGACGACAATTAAAAGCCGGCCAATATTTTTCTACGATTATTAAACTGAAGGTAAAATGCTAGAGATCTATTTTGGCAAATAGGTATTTTTGGCGGGAAACTTGAATTAGAAAATTAATTATGATATAGTGTACAAGTTGTGTATACATTCCTAGGACTAAAATTACATAAATAAGGTCGATCAACTTTTACTATTGCAAGTAAAGATAAGTACCTAAAATGAAATATCTCAACAAATTTGTCAGTCACACAATAGTATGATTTATTTTAGAGGTAGACTTAAGTACCTCCTTGCAAAAGGAATTTTTGCACAATTTACAACTACAGCAAAACCTTATTGTGTGGACACTCACGGGACCCTTGCTAGTGTCCAGTAACATAGGGTGTTCGTTTAATATGGGGGGTCCACTTAATACAGGTTTCACTGTATGCAAGAAGAGCAGACCTTAGCAAGGGCTGTTGGAATCCACAAAGACATCTCGGGACAACTAAGCACTTTTCAAATGCATCTCCTAGAAAGGCAAAGTTGTCCCAATTTTGGTTTTGGATTCCAATCTGAGCCTTTGTAAGAACAGATTTTCCTTTTTTAGTTATAAAGCATTAAAATATCACCAAAAATACCCTTGTAATGGGAGATGTTTATATAATAAATAAATATACGCTGTTTATATAATAAATAGAACATTACATGACCGCTTGGAGATACAAAATTTCTCTTGACGTTTTGAAAAACATTTCAAGAGTGAGCGCAGTGAAAACACGAGAAGAGAAATTTCGTATCCCCAGCCGCCATGTGATATCCTCGATTATCAACCCTCCTGTTGCTTTTTTTTTTTGTTTGTAGGTTGTTGTACCTGTTACAAAGACGTGACAATCCCTACATAGCAATGGACCCAGGTGACAGGTCGCCAAGTCCAGAGAGCTCCATCAATACTGTGGGGCACAGTATGGGAGCCAAGTTCCAACAGTTTAAGATTATGTACAGTGGTTATAATAGAACACTGATTCATAAATAAAACTACTGGAGGAAAGTTCAGACAAAACGGAAGTTGAATTTAACAAACAAAAATTAAATGGTAGCCCAAATTAAATATTTATATTATTTGTTATTACTTTTTAGTATATACATTTTTAAAATGTATGTACTAAGAAGTGTATTGCACCGTTAGTTACATTTTACTGTTCAGTCTCCTTCAGAGATTCGTAAACATAATCATTAAAGTTAATGTAGTTTCTTTACAAAAACAAATCAAGCCATTGCAAACCTTAATAACTTGTGAAAAGCAGTAGCCAGGAGCAGTGGCTAATGTTTGTAAGCTAGTGAATAGTTCATTTTCCAATTGCATACTCAGTAACCTGGCCCATGAATGGAGACGAGGCTTGCAATGACCTTCTTTTGATACAGGTCTCTCTGCTCTTCTCATGTAAATCATTCAAAGGCCAGGTCACTAAAAACACAGCTATTGGTCATAGTTCATTAAATATATGACCGATCTTAGTAGTACGTGTAAAAATGTAGCTCTGCAGTTGTTATGTATAACATTCAATGTGTAATCTGTGATCAGGTATTATTTTTTCCTACACTCGATGAGAAGAGGAAAGGGAAGGGAAGAAAAGAGATTGGGGGAGGGGGTGGGGTAGAGAGGGGGAGGGGGGTGGGGACTGATCGCAGTTTATTTAATTTGCATTTAATTTGCGCACGGATATGTGGCTGATGTTTTTCCACTAAGAAAAGGAAAGGAAAACTAAGATTTTTCAACTTGCAAGCCATTCCAATCCGTGCCATCATAAGTCAAAGAGGTTATTAATGGTATTGGTAAATTGGTTTAGTGATTTTAAACTGAGCTATTACTTTTGGGTTTTCTTTGCCTCCAACATCTCTTTCAGCTTTTCAAAGCAACAGCATAGCTCCTATAAAAGTGTCAAAGTTTTAGTCATTTAAAAGGCGGGACAATGCTAAAATAAGTGCTTTTATTGATTGAAGAAAAAAAAAAATGACAGATCATGTCTCACTGGAGTTTGCAAGTTTCCTTGAACATCGAGTCAAATAATTCTGCATACAAGAAAGGACCACTGAGATAACCTTCTACATCGTCACACTGTACTTCTACTTTTATCACTGCAATGCTAAGACAGTTACTATTTATGCCTTTCTCTTTTAACTAGTACTGCTCATAGTTAGTTTAAATCGCTTCAGATCCAATAGGATGTTCATAAAGGTCTTCAGTCTCCGGCACAGCCTCCTCAACAGCCTCCACCGTCCCCTCCACCGCCCCCTCCGCCGCATCCACCGCCTCCTCCACCCCCTCCCCCGCCAAAACTGACACCTCCTCCCCAACTTCCGCCTCCACCGCCTACGCCACCCTGAGAAAAAAAACAAACGTATAAAGTATTCTTCTCCACTGGGAAAGACAACCGTGAAGTTAAGATTAGAAGGGCTAAGCCAATGGTACGGAATTAATTATGCTGGGACGCAAGTTACACAGTGGGGCTTTCAAAACAAAGGAAATTCGGGCTGGACTGGCACGAGTTCCTTTATTTTGAAAGTCGTACTGTGTAACTTGCGTCCCACTATAATTAATTCCGTACCATGTGACCGGACCGTGCAAAGGACCTATTCATATTTGCTCCAGTTATTTTATTGCGTCGAACAAATCTGGCGCTCTGATCGTTTTATTGGTAAGGCAGTGACATAAAGTCATTGGCATGTTTCAATTTTAACTACTCCTTAGATTTTGTCAGCTTTTCCCGATTACACACGAGAGACGCTGGGAAGAAACATGGACTGAAAAAGCTATAGGTCACGACTGAAAGAAACGCTGGAAACCAAGAAATGACTACAATACATCACCATACGCTAAGAGAGCGAAAAGCTTTCGTTTCAATACACAAAAACCCATTGCAGTTGAGTACACAAATTTATATTAAGTTTTCTTATTCAGTTCCTTTTCCCTTTCACTGGATTATCCTGCGTCAGCCAAAGCTGATGACGTCACAAGAACTACAACTTGCTTACCTCCGCAAACCGTAAAATTACTGGTTTCGCAGTTTTAGCCGTTTTAAATAAATTGGAAGATAATTGTAATTGCGTGTACAGTTTGAACAGTGGCGAAAGAAAGATTAAAGCAAACGATCTTCTATGTATATAAATCCCAGTTGCACAACTCTATTTTACAACATTTTTACGGACTCTCACGTTTTCACGTTTTTAAAATGTTTTTATTTTCTCGTCGTTTGTTCTTTAACACTTTTGGCCCTGACAGTGAAATCTGCTTCAACGGGAATCCCGTTAACTGTATTGTATCTTCAACGGTATCCCATAAAGATGTTATTCTTTCCCGAAAATCCTGGTATCCCCAATATAAAGTTGACATGAAACAATCTTAACACAGGGAACCGTCCTTAAGCAACCGTTTATCAGTTGCCGATCTTACATGGAAATTTTTTAACTCACGGTCTAAGCCAAGTCTACCAAGGCTCATCGATTATCTGAACACGCACAACTGCTCGAACAAGGTCAAAGTTTTAAAATCAATCGTGCCACCATTATCAAACTCCAGTCAAGGGTTTCAAATACACCAGTAACTTCGCGCTGTTTTCCGATATTTCAGAAATCTTGATTCGCTCGTTAACACTGCATTGGTTAAACGCAAAATAAATTGTTTATTAAGCTATCAACTTACCTCGCAATCTTTGCAGCAGGAAAAGCAATTCCCCATCGTAAATCAGATCACTGAGGGACACTGAGTCTTCAAGGCGAAGTTATGATCTAGTTTTTCTCCTGACGACACCGAAGATGTGATCAAAACTGATGGCTTCGGAGAAACAAAGCAAATTTAACTGCGGACGAGGCAGTCATTTACTTAAAATAGCTCCTAATTACAGGGATTTTACTGAGCCGTGGTAAAGGAAGATTGATTTCATTTCAACCAAAGTGACGTACCGGCAAATTGCGGTGGCGATTGACTAAGCATGAACAAAAGTCGCTTAACATGATTGTGCAAATTTGCAATAAGAGAAATTAGGAGATGATACATGTCAGTTACGAATCAGTTATCCCAAGCAAAATATTGTTGTGAAATTTTAAGAACATGTTTTGAAGTAATCGAGAACTACGAAATTGTTCGTCATAGCAAGCTTCTAACTTCCCGACGGGCTAATTAGAATATGGCAGCAATAAAATCATGTTCAAGTTGATTGCTGCGGGCCAATATGGATAGAAAATGTTCCGTATTATCGATACTGGGGTTTCCCTAAAAATGTCGCCGTTCAGTGATTAGGTTGAAATTACGCAGCATAAGTTACAGTCCTCAATTCTTCCGCATTTCTCACCTCTACATCGACCTACGTCAACCGGAAGTGGGATATAACGGTGCTCAGTAATTTTACTTGGAATAGTCAGCAAAGTCGATAGATCCTTGATTTCAGCATGCCCCGAGTGTTATGTTTTATTCTTTGGCTTGCCAGTTTTCCCTTGGCTGGGTAATCGCTTCAAAATGTTCTCATGATTCACGAGTTCTTGTGAATGCAGTAATGTTTTGAAGTGATTGGTAATAATTTTACCCTCCCCCCCGCCTCCCGACCACATGCTTCGGACTAGTGAGAGTTAATTTAGAGTTTGGAAGCTGCAGATCCTGTGTAACTTCGACTACCGTATCTACATTTGCTCTCGGCTTCTTGAAAAAGTCGTCATGTAGTAGCTGACTGACTGACTGACTGACTCTATACTGGACGCCGATGGAGCAATATCAGAGAGGAAGTTATGAGAAACCAGAGCCTAATTGTTCACCCTCTGTAGGTAGCAAAGATATAATTCATGGTTGATGATTTTAATTTTTATACTTTATTCAAGATTTTGTGAGGACTTGGCACTACAATCTTGGACAAAATTCTTAGCAAAACAGAAAGACTTTTGAGTCCATAATTTAAAACCATTGCTGTCAACGGGACGGTTCATGTGTTTGAAAGCAATTTCGACCAAAAAATAGCTGAAATAGATTTCGATCAGTCATGCAACAAAATCCTCTGAAGACTGTCTGGTAGTGAAAAGACATACAGTCCTTGAACTTCAAAGACATATACATTGCTGAGACCATTTCTTTAATATTTCCGAAGAAAACGAACTAACGGAGAACGTGCTAGACCCCAATTACATGGTCTCGGGTACCCGAGACAACCCTCCGAACCCCCTGAGGCAACTTTCTCGAACGTTTATAAGTGAAAACGTAGTCCCTGTAGGCCGAGTCAAAGTTGACTCTGCTTGATTATTCGTAACCCATATTGAATAATCAAATGTGCAAATATTCCTCTTTTTTTTACTTTTCCTCGGGCTTTCGATCACCCTGCGTTTTGCCGATGTTAATTTTCACTTCTTTGATACGAATTTCTGCTTAAATCTTAAATCCAGGCATTACGTGACACTCGCCACGCCGAGAGTTGTCCCAGTTAGGCGAGCCAAAGTGTTTATATGAAGAAAAGTTGTCCTGCTTGCTAGGGTTACCCTACCTGCTGACGCGAGACAACTCGCCCACCTAGTCAGTCTCGTGTTAAGGTTTCTGGCAGTCTCACCAATGTGGAAAGCCTGGCAGTCGGAGCATTTGATCTTGTAATCTGCTCCCTGTCTGTTGTTAGGTTCGTCGCTGTCTTTAACGTTGGTCAGTAAGTGTCGTAACGTAGTTGTAGGTTTGTAGGCTACACGGATGTTGTGACACACTGGACAGCTTACGTGACGAAAACAGATACCTTGAACGTGTTTTTCACAAAAACAACCACAACGCTAGCTTTATTAGACGAAACATTTACCGACCTACTGAAGCTGACGCAACGAACAGGAACCCAACACCCGTTACTACAGTGACTATACCTTACATTAAGGGCACTTCTGAGACTATCTCACGGATCCTACAGCCCTACAACTCTGCCAATGAATATGAGCGTGATATACTGAATACTTTTTGTGCAACACGGTTTTACGAACTCAAACTTTTACAAAGAATGTATGAGCTCATTAGCGCTTTTGCAACCCAGAAATTTTGCAGTTTTTGAAAGACAATATCTCCTTGAATATTACAACCAAATAGCTAAACATTTCACTATGTATTAAGTTTCACTAGCTTTTTAGCTGCCTGGAGTCAATTCATATCTTACACGTTTCCTTCTGTACGCAAAGCCGTATGCAAAAGAGCAAAAATGTAAACAGTTACGTCAGCATGAATCCCCCTATTCAATACGTTGTTTCTGTTGTGCGTGCTTTGACTCGCAAACTACGGGTTTGTGCAGTGCTCTTCCTTCTCAACATTTAGTTGGCACGTTTTCCTTTCAGTTCTTACACCTTCGTCCTTGTAACTTGTGCTATCAGCTTGAAGTCATGTTATTGTGCACGTGGTTTCGCTCCTATCTTTGTAGCTCCAGTTCGTTTGGTGATGTCCCTCCCAGCGCCTTCATCGTTTCTTTTCTGAAAGGGTGTCTAATGGATTCCTTTTCTGGCTCAGACTGCCATCCTCAGGGTGGGTTTTCTCGCGTCAGTCTTCCGCGCCTTTTGTTTTCTTTTTGTTTTACTGCACAAGGGCTGGCAGCTTGTTTAAGGGCATGGAGAAATTTAGCTTTCCCTGATGATATCAGCTGATTTCCACCCCTCTAACAGCTAACTCAACCCATTTTCCCAAGAAAAGAACAATCAGTTTATTACGAGATCGTTGAAAGAAATGCAATAGCTTGTTTTTGCCACTACTTTGTCCACGATTGCAGACCGTGAGTGAAAACCACTAGCGGTGACTGGAAAGAGTACAGGGTGGGAATTGCGTTCTGCTCGGAAGCGCGCCTTGTTAGTTTGTGACAATTCAACAAAACAGCGATGAGTAACAGTTTATTTATATTTATATTTCTGTTATCCAACGCTAGTTTAGATGAAGTTATCATTTATTCACTGTCTCCCTAGTAAGAAACCAAATAAAAAGACCAAAACCAAATTAAGACAAAACAGTTCAACAACAATTAACAAAGGCAACATTTGGACGTCCCAGATCCGGCAAGAAATCTATCCTAATAGTTTTCATCCATTTCTACAATTTGCCCCTCTCCTGCGCTGATCACGTGCCATATTTCTATACTGTCATAATTAAGTAAAATGATTTAAGAAATGAGCTGCACTGTGGGGGGACGGGGGGACGGGGGTATAGAGTTTCGCCTATACATATCTGAATCCGAATCTAACCCAGGCTATGCAATAGAAATAAAATACCGGAGAACACGAGGAACGAAGAAGGGCTAAGGTTTGACTAATTCAAGTTATCACTGAACTGATCATAACAAGGTAGGTTTGAAAGGAAAATGATACAGTCAATAGCACTCATAGTTTGAACGATGAAATGTAACTGCTAAGCGTGTGAACCAACAGAGTTTAAGAATAACGTTGACAGCAAACGGCAAAAATTGCTGCTGATTTCGTGTTCTTTTCCTCTCGTCCTTAGAATATTCCCAAACAAAACTTGAAAAATCTCCTATTCACAGTAAATATACACAAAAAATTCTCATTTCAGTGAAACAGTTAATAAAAGAGCAGTACCGTTCATCTCTTGCCATTCGAATGTTGTTTTCGGTAAACGTCCTTCTTTAACATTCATACCTGAAATTTACAGTCAGGGATTACACCAAAAAGATAAAACATTGTGGAAATCGAGCACAGATCGATGAAGCCCCGTGTTGTACTGGGCTACCTTACAGAACAGTTACAAGGTTTACACTGAAAATAATACGGGACCGTAATCTCGGGCTATATAACAATGTCAATTTAGAAATGAGTGTGAACGCAACAAACTGTATCGATCACTGAAACTCGCAGAGAGCTTAAACGACCAAGATATATCACCATTTAAACGCATCTTCAAAATTATTTCAGTCTACAACGGGTGCGACGAAACACAATTTGAGCAGTTCGGCTTCGTCACAGTCGCGTCACAGACTTCTAGAGAGCTGCTTTCCTTGGATAACCTCTTTGATTTCTTGCAAGTCAAGAGTCTCGTATTTCAACAAGGCTTCTGCTAAGCGGCTGTGTTCCTTGGAGTGCACCTGGAGTATATTCTTCGCTCTCTCGTAGGAATCCTACGATAGAAACAGCACTCATTAGACTCGAAAATCAAAGAACGAATCTCAAAAAGGGCTTTCAACTGACTGTCGTAAAATGAAAACCAAAGTAATCACTCTAGCCAATCACAGAAGACACAGACAATCCAGTCAACCAATCAAAACCCGAAGCAAATGCCTGCAGCCGCCGCAAAGCGCGGAAAAACTTGTGTGCTCGAGTCAAGGTTCATTTTGTATACTCGTGATTGGCTTAGAGTTTTCTGAACCAATCCCAAAACGCGGTTGAACCGTTATTCAGCGTTATTCAGGTTAACCTGAATCAATCGAACCGGATGGCAGACTCCCCCCCTGCCCACCCCCGTCCCTCCCATAAGCCAAAAATTAATAACGCCCAGGTTAGCCTGTTTACCGTCAGCTACAGTATTGATAATTGAAATGGCAACTCGATATATCCTTGAAAAGCCTGCAGTCTGCAGCCTGCCGTCTGCATTTTACACAGACCGTAATGCAAATCTTGTTTTACTAAATTGCAGTGCCCGGGGAGCATTGAAACCTCTTTTGACCTTCTGACCTTTTTTGGTCAAATTGCCGGTCTTTTCGGCTATTAACGCTATACGAGCGTTTGTAACTAGCGACTGCTTGCCAGGGTCTTAACTCACCTTGAGAAGTTGTTTGACTTCACTTTCAATCAATGCCTGTAACTCAGGACTCGATTTCTCCACGTCCTTCACTTGAACCATTCCAATCTAAGAGCAGACGAGATTCTTTTACACCAAGGCCAAATAGAAATGATTTGCTCGCATTTTTAATACATTTCTATCAATACTGTAAAAAAAGCTGCTTGTTTGATGAGATCGTTTACTTTTAAGACGTCGTCGGTAAACAAAAAAGAGAGTAAAGACAAGAAATAAAGACCCACACACACATGAAGAACAATACTTGATGACATTAATTTCTCATAACCACGCCGCTTCATTCTTTCCAAGTTCTGGACACGTCAAAGATTCCACCTGACTAATAGCCCATGTTACAGTCCCGTGCTCAGTTGCCAAGCCTTTGAACAGAAGCGAGGCTAGAGTTGACTTTGTTATATGATACAAACCTCGTTACTTTTCAAATGCAAATTGTTAGTTTCTTATCGCTACCGTCACTGGGTCAACCCAAACCTCGTTTTTATGGCGTGGAGGCGTGGTTACATTTCCATAACGATTAAGTACAAGTAGCTCATCAAAAATCCGTGTAGCGTCTCTGATCGGTCGTCACTCGTTTTTGAAGTTTCGCGCGCAAATAACAACCAATCACGAATTTCTGTAAAGCTGCGACTTGATAGACTGTCTATTTAGGCTTAAAACACTTACAACACCTGTGACTGTCGAGAACAATATGGAATTATTGTACCTTGTCACTCATGCCATACATGGACACCATAGCATGTGCGATCTTATTTGAGGCTTCCATGTCACTTGCAGCCCCTGATGTAAAAAAGAAAAAAAAAGACATAAAAAGACGAATAAAAAAAATCGTAGTTAAAGCTTGGTCGGGAGAATCTTGCTTAAAATGCTGTCCAAGGTTGGCGCGGAAAGGACCTTAAACTTGTAAAACTTTTTGGACGAGTTTTACGGTGAGGAGGAGAAGTAGATGGGATGATACTGGATTTAAATATATAGTGTAAAATAAAGATATGAAAACTGAAATCTCAAGGAAATGAAGGATAGACACCAAAATGTACTCCTCCTTAACTTTCACCAGTGAGCCCTTGAGGACAACTGGAAAGGAAGCAATCGAACAAACACACAGCACAGGCAAACGAAAACAAGCACACAAAGAAACAAAACTCGTTTCCTCCAAACTAATTACATATTTTTACAATAGTCACCTCGTGATTAAGGGCGCTTTATTCTGACCCGGAAAAAAACAGAGTAGTTTCAGTTTCTATTGAGTGTCAGGAAACCAAAACCAAAGAAACCACTCTAGCCAATCACAAAGGACACAGACAATCCAATGAACCAATCAAAACTGAACAAAAATACATGTAGCCGACGCTCAGCTGACGAAAAGCGCGGGAAAACGTACAGTTTAACATACTAAAATCTTACGACTCTATACCAAAACCTACCTGTTGTTACGTTTTCTTTGCCAAAGATAAGTTCTTCTGCCACTCGACCACCCATGCTAACATCAAGCCTGGCTAGGAGCTGAGCTTTAGACCAGTTCAACTCGTCTTTCTCTGGTAACTGGGAAACCTTTAAAAAAAGGAAATATTAACATTATTATTTTTTTAATGAACTATCCACTCCTCCTTTCTTGAAGGAAGCTGTACGGCAATTGCTAAAACGATATCTACCTCTAGCTCAGTTCATATTGAAGACAAGACTGCAGACTTACAGAGACTCTTTCAAAGAGTGCGCTGGATGGGATACTTGTCAATCGCAGGTTTTTCCAAGTGTTCTTTTGCGAGTGTCTTCTGCAAGTGTCTTAAACCGGGCTCCAACCCTGATCCGCTCGATCTCTTAATCGACCACGCTAACGGTTAGGCCATCATGACCACTCGCTTATAATTTTACTCAAATCAATAAGTAAAACTCTATACATACCATTCCCAAAGCCTGGCCCCGCGGTATAATGGTTGCTTTGTGTATTGGCAAAGCGTTAGGAGTGTACAAGGCAACCAGCGCATGCCCACCCTCGTGATACGCCACCAGCTCCCTGTTCTTGGCTTCAATGACTGCACTCTTTCGTTCAGGGCCTGTAGCACAAGCAAAATAAGATTTAGCAGAAATAAACGACACATTACATCTGATTTTCTCACAAATGATTTATTCAAAGTAGAGTAGGACTAGCCCCTAGAAAATACGTCATCCTTTTAATTCGCCCTCTAAGGAGCTACGTCACAGTTTGCGCATCTCGAAAAAGTTTAGCCTAAATTTTTCAAGTTCGTCGTTTGCAATCCGTGTTAATCTTCTCCATCCTTAACCATCCTTGTTCCTTTATGGTTTATTATTATCTCTTTTGTGTTTTTCTCTCTTAGCGCACTACTATTGTTAGGTTTCTTTCAATTTAAAGGTGATTTTGTACGGGGACAAAATAACTGGAAATGCTGTGACTGAGCTTGTAATCTGTAAAACGTCACTAAGCTACAACCAGATCTCAAAGAACTCATATAACAGAACAAGAGCGACCAGAGTTGTGAGTGATATTAAGAGTACAGCTCAGAAACGAAAGCATTTTTAGTCACGTATTTACTTTTCTACCATTATAGTTTGACTTTATTTCATAAACAATCATCGTTAGGTACAAGAATAAAGTTTTTCTAGTTCCTGTAACAACGTCTGCGTTTGACTTTCTGTTTCTTCGCCTCGAACTATTGAAGTTCGAAAGAAGATCAGTGAATCCCTTGGTCAATCCCTTATAGACACGTAATCAAATTATGCAAGTGGATGTATGAAACACCATATTTTGAACTGCGGGTAAAATTATTTAATGCCATTAAGAGATCAACCCAGTCATGTATTAATATTACACAGCTGCGAAAATACCATCAATTCAGGTTTAACTGGATTCTGACAAGTTGTTACATGTAGTTATATTAATAAATTATATGGAGATAGCACACGGGAGAGTGGTGAAGTTTTGATTTACATGTAAATTTGCTGATCAACAAAATGTTGGTTGTACGAAAATGCCGAAAAAAGCAATGGCACGTTAAGAAATGAATTCCTCACTGCCGAACTGCGTAGTACACAAGGAAGACCTTATATGGCCAACCACAAGAAACATCAACAAAATACTTACCCATGAGAATTTTATCTTTCGCAAATTCAAGATGTCTGGTTGTGACACTCGTGTCTCCTTCACTTGCTGCATAAATCGCTGCAGCATTCACCATGTTGGCCAGATCAGCACCTAAATGAAGTAATTAGTATTCAAAATATTGATTTAATTCCTTTTCACATAAATGTATTTCACAAACAGGAAACATTTTTCTGTGTTCCCATCGAGCTACAGAAACGCATATGGAACATACTGCAGGAAGACGAGTCACAGGCGGGTGTTTTCACACTTTCTCTAGTTCTTCAAACGTTTGGGGCCATCTCAGGGGGTAGCATATTCTCTTAACCACTTGAAAATTTTACTTTTTCTCCCTTGTTCCCTCTTAATAAATTTCATTGCTCTTTTAATATTTTGTTTAACGTTCCCTTCAATAGCAGAGATATCCCTTGCTCCCTCAAATTAATCTCAACATTATCCCCAAACCCCTGGGAGGGTCTCAACTTTCACGAGTGTTTCTACAGAGTGCGAGTGAATAAGCAAGCAAGCAAACTAATGCAAGTAGGACTTTGAGTATACATACCTGAGAAACCAACAGTCCCCCTAGCAAGCACTTCTACATTGACATCTGAGACAATGAGAGACAACAAAGTGAGTATACTCTAGATACCTCAGATACATGTATGTCTAACTAGACCACATCACAAGTCTGTGAACAGCACAGTACCCAAGCATGTAGCCATTGGATAGGTAAAGGTGAAGTTTGCATCAGGACAGTGGCCCATGCAATCAGAGCTCACCCTGCTTCCTGTAGCACGAAACGACTAAGCCCGAGTATTTCTACCCCTCCCCTGGGGTGCTGGTCCATCACAGGGTTACCCCCCCCCCCCAGCATTAAATTTGCTGGTACTGATTTATACATCTGATTGGAGAGAGGCAATGTGAGAGTGAAGTGTCTCAACTTCCCCAAGAATACAACACAATGACCCTCGTGTATGTGTTTGTTCCATTTCCAGATACATTCTTAACAAACATACCATCAGCAACTTGTACATTCTTGAGATGTAGCTTGAGAATATCATGACGTCCTTTGACATCAGGCATAGGTACAGTTATCTTGGTGTCAAATCGACCAGGTCTAACAAGTGCCCTGTGTGAAACATGTTTGATAACAATTACCAACAAGCTGACCATCCACTCACACACACAGGGAAAGAAGTGATTTAAAGAGCTAACATCCTAATGACAAACTTGAAACACAATGTTAAAAAACCTTCAAGTTTATAATGCATGTAAATCTTAATCACTCACAGAAAAAACGACTTTGAATATGGTGACATACATGTACATGTACATGTAGCCCTTTTAATTCCTCAGCACACGTGTATATGTAGAAACTATGGAGCATCAGTTTTCACTCACAGCCAGCAGCCATGCAAATTTATTGGAACAAAAGAAAGTGTTAACATGAGAAAAGAGTTCAACTTCCACAGGACTGGTTTGGTACACCAACATGGCTGCCGTTTCATTGTTTTGGAACACCAATATATGTAGCTGCCATGTCGCCAAGTGAAAATACTCCATTGCAATTTATGACTAATAGCCTGAACTGACCTACAATGTTACATGCAGGGAATTTTCTAGCCAAAAGATGGAATAATCTTACTCTTAAACAACAGCTGGTGCAACTGGACATCAAATCACAATCATGTGGAGTAAACTAATTTAGCAAGAAAACTTACTTGTCTAGCACTTCAGGAAAGTTTGTTGCACCAATCACAACGATTCCTTCTGATGTATCAAATCTGTAAGAAAAATACAGATTTCGATTGATAACAAACGTATGTGCTAGTAGATGTACACATTTTTCTAGCAAATCAGTTCAAACAGGATGAGATACATGTAGTGCTAAAGTGCTAAAGGTTCTGTCAAATGATTTGGGAAAGAAAATGGCACAACTAGCAAATTGTACAGACCATTAAAACAATTCACTTACCCATCCAATTCAACAAGCAACTGGTTGAGGGTCATTCTAGAGTAGGGCTGGTGATCATGAACAATTCTAGTGCCTCCAATAGCATCCAGCTCGTCAATGAACACTATGCAAGGGGCATGCTCTCTAGCGGCAGCTGAAACCAAACAAACAAACATGGATTGTTTGCATTTGAACAAAAAGATAATCTATTAAGCATGACTTTCATCGAGACTACCAGTGTGTACTTTAAGAAGCTGTTGCAATGAGTCAATTCACTTCAATTTGCTATCAATGTTTTTAATAAGTTGTAAACACACAGTAGAATTGCACATTTTAAACAAATTGCAACTCTTTTTACACTGAGTCACAATTTAAATGTAAAACACTTGACACTCAACTCCTGTTTCTGCAGCACAACACAGCTGGGATTATTACTACATGTAACTACTCCCCCCTGAATGTACATATACATGTAGGGAGGCACAGTGGCCTCATGGTCAGTGTACTCGACCCTTAGCAAGCGGTCCAGGTTTGAGCCATGGCTGGGGACATTGTATTGTGCACTTGGGCAAAACGATTTACTCTCACAGTGCCTCTCTCCAACCAGGTGTATAAATGGGGGGTAACCCTGCAATGAACTAGCATCCCATCCAGGGGGGAGTAGAAATACTCCTAGCTGCTTCATGCTACTGAAATCGGGATAAGCTCTGGCCTGATAAGCCACTTGGCTTGTATGCAGACTTTACCTTTTTTCCTTACCCCTGAATCAGTCCATCACAGGTTACTTCCCAGCATTCTGCCAGGTTTCTCCAGCAATTCACTGGAAATCGTTTATAACTACTGACTCAGACTCTCAGGTTTGCTTGGCCCACACTTAGAAAGGCTGCCATAAATGCTTACTACTTGTAACTAACTAGTGACCAGTGTTGGCAATGCATACTCATTGCTAATTGCAAATTAAAATCTGCACTTACAAAAGAGATTTCTGACTCGTGCAGCCCCAACACCAACAAACATTTCATCAAACTCGGAACCAGAACAGAAAAAGAACGGTACTCCAGCCTCGCCTGCAACAGCCTTGGCCAGAAGAGTCTTCCCCGTTCCTGGTGAGCCAATCAGTAGCACCCCTGGAAAAAAACAAAACAAAAAAAACAACAACAAACACTTTACATGTAACAGCACCAACTTAGTAATAAAAACAACAAAACCGAAAAAAGCAATGCAGTTACAGTAACACTGTATTTTGACTCACCTGTTGGCATTTTTCCTCCAAGCCTCTTAAATCTCTCTGGGTTTCTCAGAAACTCGACTACATCCTTTAACTCTTGCTTTGCCTCTTCCACCTAAAAACAGAGGTACAGTAATTAAGTGCTCTGACAGAAATTAGACCACTTTACATACAGTGAGAGCAGTTTTCATTTGAGTGCCAAAGAACGATCGGTTTTGTATCAACTACGCCACACGATTGGCTTAAAAAAACTTGCACCACTATTTCATCCAATCAGAAGTAAAAGCAATTGTGACTCACTTGCACTCATTTTCTCATGTTTTGTGTCAGCTACATGTATAGTACATGTAATAACTTCAAGTTTTGATTGGTTCACTGTATGGTCTGCATCCTTTGTGATTGGCTAGAGTAACTATTTTGGTTTATTGCTTTTACTATATGTACACTCAATATGAAACTTGCTCTATACATCAATAAAACAATAAATAGACAGGCAGACAGACAGACAGGCATGCAGGCAGACAGACAGATAGACAGCACTTGTACTGTAAATGTTTGCTTCCCTGAACAATCTACAATACAGCGTGGATGTACATGTACAGTAAAGTTCACGAATTGTTTTCTTCATTTTTTGGACATTCAACATAACATACCCCTTGCACATCTGTAAATCTGCATTTTCTGTCCACGTTGTCAGGATGGATATCCTTTTGACTGGAGCTCACTGAAGAATCAAAACAAAAATTTCAAGACAAGGAGTTTTCTTAATCACTGACCACATCTTTTACCAAAGTAAGTGTTTTGTTTCTTTCAAATATCAGTTTAAATAGACTATGCCTGTGTTAATTATAAAAACAAACAACCTATTATACTTCTCACACACTACTGGGAGCCATGGCCAAAAAAGGCCAACAGTCTGCCAACAGTCAGCCAACAGTTGGCTGCCTTTAGTCAGCTGACTGACGACCAACAGTTGCCTGACAGATGGTTGACAGACGGCCGACAGGTTTTTTCGGGAGCTGTTCTTCACAATTAACAAATAAAATACACAGGTAAATTACTGAAAAAACAAACAACCAAACAAAAAAAAAAACAAAAAAAAAAAAAAACACACTACATGTATCTTAAAAGTTTCCCATTTGACCTACATGTATATGGCATGACTCATCTGAGAATCTGTCGAAGGCTTGTGCCAATAACTGTGGTGTAGAAACCCTCAGTCTCTGTTTTTTAAACTTAGATTAATGTTGATATTGTTTAAAGCTTATGTAGCTTGATACTCACTCTTCATCTGGAGTTGTGCTTCAATCAAGGAGAGAATTAGAAACAAAGCAATGAGAAATCTGACTGTGTTCCAGAGTTGTTCCTTGAAAAATGCACCTGCATTGTTTCAATAAAAAAGAGCACTAGTTATTATCACCAGTATTCTGAGCAAAGGAATACAATGAGCAAAGAAAGTTGTGTCTGATAGCCTGGGGCTGGTGCCTTTTACAGTCAGGCTAGTGAATTCTGTCCTTCACTCAAGTGAACATTCTTGGAAAAAATTTTCTCAAGAAATACGAACTACTAAAGTACTGCATCAGATGAAATTTTAGGGGCCTAGTGAGAATGACTCTTGGGCTAGCACATGTACATCATAGCTACAGCTTGCATGAAGGACAAGCTCGAAGATTGGTTTTAATTGCACCCTTTGAGTTTGGCATATTTTAATTTACAGGTTCACAGTGTAAATGCTGGGCTGCAGCCAGTGTGATGCAAACCAAGGCACTTGACTCAGTCATGGTTTTTGTTTTTGTTGCAGTAGGTTTTTTTTGTAGGGAGAAGGGAAAGTACATGTAAAGCAATACTTAATACCTTGGAAGAGAATTTAACCATGGACTTTGAAGCAAAAATTTTTGTTTGTCTGGCTGCGGCTCTGAAATGTACGCTGTACATACTGTACATAAAGGTCAATGCACCATGGATCAACTGGCCAGGTAGACTGCCTCAAGGGTGAAAAATTTAAGCTGGTGATCTCTTAAGTAAAACACCATAAGCAGTTAACTTAAGAAACTGAACAATAACAAGCCAAACTTACCTTTCTGGTTTTGTGTAATAACATAAACAGGATTATCTTCAGTTCCAGTCTGAATGGCAGGAGAGGTTGCTGTGCCGTAAGAGGATGGGCTGCCAAGTTCATTTGATGGTGACAAGATCTACCAACAAAAAACAAACAGCTCTTTCTAAATATATTTTACCTATTATACTCATAAATTCAAATCAAAAAGTTCTTTGAAATTGATTTCGTGATAAAAACTAACACTGTGATTGTTTGTGTGCAGGCCTAATGGAGATGGAGGTGGACTACAAGCTTAGAGATCAGGTACATGTTCAAATCTAGATTACAGTGTAGTACAAATTAAATAAAAAAAAGAGAAGCTGTAGTAAGGGCGTTGTATGGTAAATGTTGGAGGGTGAGTTGGTATGGCATCCCTGGCAGGGGTAGGGTAGGTTTAGGGACTCAAGGAGGTTCTTGTTGCCTTTACTACATGTACATGTACAAAACCTGTAACTGAAGGTGTATTATTAATGCTGACAAGATTAAAAAGTCCTCAGTGCTTTGGTAAGGGTCAATGTGCAATCATGTACCTGATTGATTACCTTTTTTATGTCAGCATTGCTTACTTTGTCAGTCAACACCAGTGCCTAAAAAGTAACAAATTAAATGATAGGAACTGAGTGACGGTAAAATATTTAAGGAAAAAAAAAGCAAGCTTACATGTGAATCTTACACTGTAAGGGTACTCACTACAATAAAATTTTATATTTTTGGAAACAAAAATGGGGACTCAGAATTTTTCTTTGTCCCACGCTCGTGTCTTGTTGATTAATTCACCTACACATTTCATTACCGAGCTTAAAATTCACCATCTTTATTAATTTATCACTACTCACGATGACTTCGATAGCGTTGATCCTAGCAGTATGCAGGACACCTGTCATATATGAACTCAGTTAAATGACCTTGCTTTCCATGAGTTCTCGTAGCTCAGTGGATAGAGCGCCCGCCCGGTGTTCGGGAGGTCATGGGTTCAATTCCTGTCGGGGACTCAGAATTTTTCTTTGTCCCACGCTCGTGTCTTGTTGATTAATTCACCTTCACATAATTTATCAATACACGCACTTGTTCAACTGGTTTTCACTCTACCCTGCCAAATTATAATTATGTAGGTTCTCCCTTCCCCAGTCAAACCTGGTCTGGGTTGTTTGAAAGGTGGATAACGTTATCAACCGGATGTGGATAGCATAGTTTGCTTTGTTACACTTATCTGGTGGAGAGAGATTTATCCAGTGGATAGCATTATCCCCCTATTAAACAACAGGGGCCTGAACGCTGAGAGTTGGCGAGCCCCTGAAATGATCGCCACTGATTACCTCTTGCTTCATTTGGTTGGCAACAGGTTTGAGTTCTTTGCTTTTCTGTACAGTTCTTTTTGATCATTTTTGCTTTGAGCAGATAAGATTGCAGTAACTGTACAAAATAATGTTTCATTCACAGTCTGAATTGCACCATTCAGTACAGAGGGTTTAACCTTGGCTGTTTGATTATGTTATCCCAGACATCTGCTAACAGTATTTTTAGTACCACAATACCATGGAAACAACAACAACAACAACAAAATCTTTATTAAAGTGTCTGGGAGATATTTGGCATTGCTGCTAATTGGGGACACAACATAAAGGAAATATAAATGTGAAAAGAAATAAGTACATGAATGTACTGTACATGGGCAGGAAAGATAAAAATGTTTTCCATTTCTTTTGACATCAATCCAAGACAACCAACCTTTAAGTATTCACTTGTCACAGACTCATCTATGGCATATTTCCGACTCTCGTATCTCTTCACAACATAGTTTGGATCCTCATTAACCAAAGCCTGCAAGATGCATGTATATGACAACAATGACAGTATCAAACCTGTTTGAAATATACTTGAGTCTACATAAACAAAAAAAAAGACAGCCTCTGATCAGGAACTAACCCGCAAATACTCTGCTTGTGCCCTGGGATTGTGTTCTTCTGCATTTGCTCTTTCCTCTAACTGCTGTATTCGCCGAACAGAAACTGAATGCAAACCTCTTCTCTGGATTTGAACTAAAGACACACAATCATTTATTTTCCAAAGTTAGGTCTGAAGCTGACATAATTTATATTAACTTTTTCTCAGGACTACATGTAAACTGCTGTTCAACAAAGCAGGAAGGACACTGGTGAATTTTTACTATTTCCAGTTTTCTTTCTTTTTTATGCAACTACATGCGCATATTATACCAGCTAACCAGAGAGATTCTATACTATCTGTATTGATCACTGTATTTTTGTGAATCAAGGAACTGTAAGGAAAACATTTACTGATTTAACACTGCTATTTTCCCCCACTTACATGACGTGTGTAGCAATGGAAGTTTTGTAAAAGATGACATGAAGATAGACGGCTTGAGTCTTGGAGGACTAAAGCTGGGTGGACTTAGACTTGAAAAGCCTGTCAAAGAAAGTTGATGTCAGTAAACAGTGTCCAAAGATTCAGGCGCGAGCCCCAAATGTGAAGACAATGATGAAATGTTCACTTTGAAGTTAGTTTTCTAACCAAGCAGAAAACAAAGTTTACATGATGATTGCATCCAGTCAACTTCACTCATGTGCAAAGTTAACCATCTTTGTATAACAGGTGTGTATAACTGTTTAAACCATATTTTTGAATATTTTGCATGTAACTGGCAGTCATACATCAGTACATGTCTACATGCAGAAAGACAGACAGACTGACAGATAGACAGACAGACAGACAGACAGACAGATAGACAAACAGACAGACAGATAGCACAAAGATTTGAAACAGAAATCACCAACTCCCAAAATCTTCAAGGTAGGTGTTTATATAACATAATAAAATCTATTGTTGACTTTTTTTTTTTTATAAAAGGTCAGCTTTACACAAACTGTACATACATGTACATGTACATATATATATGGGGACTGTTGAACAGCATGTCAAATGTTTAGGAACAGTTTGTTAATAGCAAAATATCATTCTAAGGAAAAGGGAACCTGAGTAAAGAAAACCAAATTTAATTTTTCGATTAAGTCATGGTCAGGATTTGCACCTTACCATGTTTGTTTTTGAAGAAGGATTCTGACGAGACATGAGACACTGCCCATGGACTGCTGCTGTCGTGTGTGTTACAGCGGCAGACGGACAGAGGTGTAGCAAGCTGTGTTAATAAATCAGCAGGAACTGAAGAGATGCCAAATTCATCAAGAAATGTAGCATATGGATCCTAAAAACAAACTCAATGTGTCAGTAAGAATATTCATTTATTTATAATAAACATGTACGACTCAAAGGTTATTTTATGACCTACTTAAGAGATGTACCTCTCAGGGTTCCAGATATTAGATTTAGAATGATTATCAGTTGAGTAAGACGTGACGGGGCTTTGGTGATGAAGTTTTGGCCTTAAAATTTACAGTATTGTCACAGACAACTTTCCTTGTTTCCAGTGATAACAACATCAACAGCCATGCATTACCTACAATTTTGTGCACTTTGCTGCAAAGGCCGACGAGTTGTCACTGGAAATGGGGCAAGTTGCCTGTGACAACAATACAATTTTGACATTTAAACCTGGTTACCAAACTTCTGCCACACTTTAATAGAGTGATAATCATAGTATAATGTAAACGTAAGGTGCCAATCATGTCCCAAAATTCTTGAAGTTTAATTATCCATGCAGTAACAACCCAAGTGTATGTACTCACTTGATTACTGCTGCCTGTCTCCAAATCTGATGTGGTCACCTGGTTTTGTTCTGTTTTTGATTTTGACTTTTTAATATGTTGTGTTTTCATCTGTGCATACGACAAATATCTTCCAACAGATGAGTTCTTAAAAGTATTTAACAAAGTGGTCACTTGAGTAAGAAGTCCTCCAGCCTGGAAAACAAACAGAGACCTTAGACATAAACCACAAGGGCATAATGCATGTATATACAAGGAAAGCATACAAAATTTAAAAGGTGTTTTAAAAAGTTGAAGAATATACATGTAATTTTGTTATTTTTGCATGCTCCAGCAACAAAAACTACCATGCAGGAGTTTCATTTACATTTTGAGCAGGAGGCAAATGGTTTTCACTGGCAGGCAATTTGTTTTTGGAGTGACCTTATGTAATAGAACAACTTTCCCCTATATGGTCGTCCTGTCTGCTGCCTAGCAACTTGCATGCTGCTAAGAGAGCCATTGGAAATTTATCAGGGATAAATAGTTCCACATACAAAAACAAGGCGGGATGGAATATTTTTCTACTATTCAAAAAAATTGACCGAGGTTATAATCATTAAAAATTGGCCAAAGATACAGGTAGTTTCATCAACATACGCAAATGATCAGATTTCTTTCCTGACACCAAACCTACAACTGTACATGCAGACTTGAGCTTAACTTATACTTCCGCTCATTATATAAACTTAAGGCGTCTCGATACAGTTTTTTCCGGACCACGAGTAAACCAAGCATCTTCAAACAGCTTTTCACCACAGACTGTCAGAGTCTGTACCGTTTAAAGTATCGAGAAACCTTAAGTCTTATACGCGTTTTAAGCGGCTTGCTTCAACAAAATAACTTAGATCAGATAAAGGGGAAAAAAAGAGGAAATATCATAGATGCGTTGTGAAAACGTATTGTAAACTTCCTGGAAGATTGGAGCATGACGCAGGGAATAGACAAGAACGCGAAACGGGAACCACATAAATAAACCAAATTCTTCTGTATTCAACGGCAGAAAACATAGTGCAGATACCTGAGGACTGATTCCTGTGGAGGAAAGCATCACTTGAACGGTTGAACTCTGGAAAAATCACAATATTCGCCGTACATGTATATTCCACGAAGTTAGTTACACAACTTTCTCTTTCCACCTTTCTTCCTAAAGAATTGCATCATGGGTTCAAAGGGTATACCGCTGGCTAGTGACACATGCGGGCTTCGCTTCGCTGAGTGGATGATTTATGTCCCGTAAATCCCGCAGAATGTTCCACAGTTCGAGATTTGAAAAATATCTGTTGTAAGCAGATGTCCTGACAAAAAAAAAATCATGCTAAAGAACGGTCACATTTTGGTATCAAACCAGTCTAATTATAACTCAGCCAGATTACACTGACTGCTCAAAACGGTGGTTTTAAAATATCGACAAATTTTCCAGTGTTCTGCCATTGTGTTTGTTTTGGTCTCATACTTTTGTCAACACCTCGATCTCAACTATTTACAACTTTTGATATCATGAGTTTTCAAATTCAAATAAATTTAAACACCAGGAGGATGTTTGCAGTTGATCCAGGATGTATTCCACCATTTCTTCTGATGTCAATGGGGATCTTGACAGAATCTAGGCGCCCGACCATGTAGAGCTGTCTAATGAAAGGTGATTTTTTTTTTTTTGAATTAAATATAGGTTTAAAGGTTTAGGTTTCCTAATAAATTGTCTGTGTAAAGGAGATGCTTCAAATGTAGAGTTTAAATGCCATTATTGGCCATATTCGTATTCTCGGTATTGGACTGGAACTAGCTTGCAATGGAGGCTCATGCGGGGAATATCATTAAAAAAAGATTAATGTCATTTGCATTTGAGAAGAATCCCCGCATTAGCCTCATTTGCATGCTAGTTCCAGTCTAATACTGGGAATACGAATCAGTGGCCTATTAATAGAGACGCTTTTCGCCAATATATTATAAAAATCTTTTTTTTTTCTGAATTTTTTGGGGAGCGCACGTGTGTCACGAATAACATTGCGGTCCCTGAACACTTGTCGCCTTGCCACCGCTGCATGCTGGCACTGGTCCTCGGTGAGGTCTCCCTTTGTTTGAGAGAACGTGGGCCTAGAAAGACCTTGCGTAGTTTCTTTTAACATTGTTCTGTGTTTGATGACTATTAAGAACACGCGCGGGGTTTGCTCTAATTTGCAGCTAATGTTTCTATGCAAACATTTAAATATAGAATCCCAACAGCATTTCCGAGCATTCCGCAAGGACCATTTCGTCGATAAAAGGGAACAGGCCGAGGTGCGTGCGGGTTAAAAGGGACACTAGAAACAAGCTAATACCGAAAAAGCTTTCTTTTGTGTCCTCATGTGATATTTGTTATTATTTTGCCTTAACTCCGCGAAAATTGAATTTATAAACGAATTCTTTAGAATTGTAAATGTAGTTTATATATATGATCGAATTAAGGGGGTCAGCTTTATATGAGGATCAAGTTGTTTGCTGCTGGCACCCTATTTGCGATATTTATATATATATTTTTATGCAAATAAAGTTGTTATATACATACAGATAACGTGATTTTTTTAAACTCTCTCCTCTCCAGCAATTTAGATACAGCGCTCAGAAAATTGAGAAACAGGAAAACTTGAAGCTCTTAATTTTATTATCGATCTGCAAATCGAAAGTTTTGTGTTAAAACATGTTCGCGGTTTTTTTTATGCGAAAGCCACTGTAGGTACAGCTTGTGATTTAATTCGAAATACAAACTGTCTCATTTCCTTGTTTCGCCAGCAGTAAATCAGTGGATTAAACAATGAATTCAACATGCCAAAAGTACGGACCCATGATGCTTGATAGATGATGTTCACTTTTGTCACAAAAGACAAAGCTGCAAAAGCCATCGGCACGAAACATAAAACAACAGCACCGACTACAAACACAGTTGTCTTAAGCGCTTTGCTCTCTTTTACGAATCTTTCCACTTCCTCTTGCGGTAGCTGTTGATTTTTTATCTTTTTCTTGTGGCAAAGTGTTTCACGATACAAAATTGCGTATGTGGATGAAATAAAAAGAACACACAAAAACACAATAAGA